>NC_044510.1:13724113-13796613 GCF_902362185.1 Chanos chanos
TGTCTATTCAAGTACAAGTCCATAAATGCACTGGGTCATGCAGTCATAACTTATTAAATAATACTATTATTTATACCTGCTCCTCTATATTACTCTTGTGACGCCTGTGTAATATCTTATTCTGCATCTCTTCTACTGGGGGTGAATGGGGTCGTCTATCGAATATATAGATTTTGGGGGTCTTGCGCTTAGAGGCTTAAAAAAATGTTACCTTCTTTTATGAATGAGGAATGAATGTGAGAAAGCAGACCTCATGTGCTGCATCATATAGGTACACAGTTCTTGCTTTGATCCAAAGAAGCAAAGGTATTATTAGAATATGGCGGGATGGTGCATAATATGAACACAAACACACACATACACACACACCTTTAGGACACATAGGAACAAGGTGAGGCAGACCCACGCACACACACACACACAAACACACACTGCTTTTTTGTGACTGCTTTTGCTTCTCATCACGCAGAGCATCTAGTTAGTTTGCAGTTTATTGAAAGTCCCTGGCAATGAGGATCTTTGTGTCCCTGGTTCCTCAGATCTAGGACACCCTATCACAACTCCATGAAAATCCGCTTGGGGAGGTGTGTGTGTGTGTGTGTGTGTGTGTGTGTGTGTGGTGGTGGTGGTGGTGGTGGTGGTGGGGGGGGGGGTCGGATTTACAACACCCCCCCGCCCTCCTGCTTCTTTCCCATAGCTCTTTGTTGGAGCCTGGGCGTATGGGATTGAATAGCCTTGTTTTTCGAGGAACGGCATCAAAGAGAAGCGTCCCCTTCAAGGTCTTAATAGATTCTGCCACACAAGAATGCGAGATGGGTCTTAACTGCCTAGCGCCGAGACACTGAGGGCAATTCATTAAGACGGAGCTCAGTGAACTGCAGGGCTTTGGGTTGAGTTTCCCCAGAGGTAAAAGCAGCGCTCCCACATAGTGAAAGATCACTCATTGGAAGGAACTAGCATGTATGTGTGTGTGTTAGTGTGTGGGTGAGGGTGTGTGTTCTGATAAACAGTTCCGGTCAATTTCATACCGCAATAAAAAAAATATCATCGTGTTGTACCGGGATCGCAGTTCACGATACTTCAAGACTAAATGCCTGGGCCTTTGGAAGCTGCACTTGAACCATGCTGTGTTTGTCTGAGGAGGGAGTTGTGGCTGGTGGTAGTATCCAAATACAGACTGCAAGGGTCCCTGGGGAATTTGTTTACCTCCACATACTCTAGCATTTGATAGGACTGAGTATGTCACACACCAGTCTGTTCAGTGCCACATGGATATGAACTCCACACCAAGATTCATGTTTTAATCAACGAGGAGCTGAATGCTACCACGCAATGCTCACTACATTAAATGTCTTGCCTTAAGGCTAGTAGTTACTTGTCATTATAGTATGTGAATAATATGTATTTTTTTCACTTAGTAGCCTGTAACACAGTTAAATAAATTGCAATATGTTTTTTTTTTTTGAAGCATAAAATATTCAAACGCTTTGCCCCCTCTGGCTTCAAAATTCTCAGTATGAATGAAAAAATTTTAATACATATGCTACATATGCCAGCGTTATCGCTAATCCCCCCAGAAGATAACGTTGTCAACTTTAAACACCTGAGTTTTTTTTTTTTAATATCACCTTTTACATTAGCTTTGTGCGCTTCTATCAAAATCACAAGGTTTGTGTCCTTCACAATAACTCTGGATTTTTTTTTCTCCACAAACGGGGAGGCAAGGTGTGTGTGTGTGTGTGTCTGTGCGTGTTTGTAGGTGGGTGGGGGTGAGGGGGGGGGGGGTTTGCTGAGAGTGACAAAGCTGCATTTCTCCACCTCTGGTCAAACAAAACCACTCAATGGGACATCATTGTGTTGGTCCTGAGCCATTTGACCTGGCCCTGTCCCAAACTCACTTCAATTTGTTGAGTAATCACCTTGCTCTTGATTAGATGAATTGGATGTGTTAATGCAAGGTTAGATTGTGGTGGTAGAAAGGGGAGGGGTAAAGATGTGTGTGTGTGTGTGTGTGTGTGTTTGAGTTGAGAAACACAACACGTCCACACTTTTTCTGAAACATACCTAAACCTTTTAGAGCATGGCACCGAATCTGTGTTTGTGGAGGGTATACTGGTCCATATATGTCGACAGGTCATTACTGTAATCCTTGTTAATCCTGATAGATTTGTGTATCATGTCTAAATGAGGGACACAAATAGTTATTGACAGAGGCACCCGAGAAAACCACAGATAAGCCTCACCAACACACAGATGTATATCCAACTCACTAAGACCCAGTGCTTAATGTGTCCAGGCTCGGTCCGACCCGCTTAACAACATAACTAATCATAAAAGCCAACTTTTTTTTTTTTAATAAATTTTCAAATTCCTTGCATGAGAAAACAGTAAAAGTGAATTATTCACTGTCAGGATGATGCAAGTGTTGCTGTTTCGCAGTACCAAACGTTTGATTTGCAAAGGAAGGAAACCCTAGAATGAGACACTGGGTTGACACTGTGGATCTAGACAGACATTACAGAAAACCTACAGTCACAGCTCCTGCTGGTGACACCTCTTTACAGTCAACATGAAGCATCAGTGTGTTAAAGAGGGCTTTTCTTTAGCGGGGGGGGGGCACAGAGCTCTTTTGTGAGAAGCTACTTCAAGCAGTGCCCTGTGTGGAGGTGTGGAGATGTGGAGGTGTGGAGGTGTGGAGCTGTGGAGATGTGGAGGTGTGGAGATGTGGAGATGTGGAGGTGTGGAGATGTGGGGGTGTGGAGGTGTGGAGCTGTGGAAGTGTGGAGGTGTGGAGCTGTGGAGGTGTGGAGATGTGGAGGTGTGGAGAGGTGGGGGTGTGGAGGTGTGGAGGTGTGGAGGTGTGGAGATGTGGGGGTGTGGAGGTGTGGAGATGTGGAGGTGTGGAGCTGTGGAAGTGTGGAGATGTGGAGATGTGGGGGTGTGGAGGTGTGGAGGTGTGGAGATGTGGAGGTGTGGAGATGTGGAGGTGTGGAGATGTTAGAGCCACTGCTCTAGATTGTGCCTGTTCAGCGTTTAAATTAAGGGGTCACTCTTCAACCATGCTGTACCCCAGATCTTGCTTGGGGTTACCACTGGACACAGGAGTTAACTGTGAAAAGGGAGATGGCGTCCGGCCCGAGCCAAGCACCATGGGGTTAACCATCTGGCTCTCCAGAGAGTCCATTTGTCGGCTTTGATCCGCATTTCAAAGCGAGGCTTGACCTCTGCAACTCCTCTACTGTTTACCCTTTCATAACGCATAATCTTTTTTTTTTTCTTTTTTTGAAGGCGTATACAAAGACTTGATCAATCGAATGCTATTCTGTGAGGAACAAAGGCTCTGACTTCTTTCCTCTGTGTTTATATTTGTCCTGAGAGAGCGAGAGAGAGAGAGAAAGAAAGAGAGAGCGAGAGAGAGAAAAGTGATGGGGAGTGAGAGAGAGCAAGGGGGGGTGGTGATGGGGAGAGAGAGAGAGAGAAAAGTGATGGGGAGTGAGAGAGAGCAAAAGAGGGGGGGGGGATGATGGGGAGAGAGACAGAGAGAGGGAAAGTGATGGGGGAGTGAGAGAGAAAGAGAGAGGGGGGAGTGAAAGAGAGAGAGAGAGAGAGAGAGAGAGAGGGGAGAAAGCGATGGGGAGAGAGAGAGAAAGAGAGAAGCTTGTGACAGTACAAAAGGCTTCCAAAGACCAGGTTGCATCATTCTTTGTGTATTCACGTTGCAGGGGATAAAAGAGCATACCAATATGAGTAATGGGGAGATCTGAGGACTGGACAGGCGTGTGATGTCCCTCCCCAGCCTTCTCGTTTCTAGACCATAAGCATATCGAGGCTCCACGATGTTCAACGGGCATCGAAAACAGAGGATATGGCGTAATACCTCATTTACCATTCCCCGCAACTCGCTGCTTCGGAAATATTTTCCCAATGACCGTAATCTCATTGCGGAAAATACCGATGTTCATAATTAGGCAGATGGACGGGGCTGTCAGTCAAATCTCTGGAGAATATGCATTTATTTACCCTGCAGCTGGCCAACGACAAAAAAAGAGAGAAACGGCCTTGGCACCATCCATTCTCTCTCTCTCTCTCTCTCTCTTTTTCTGGTCTTGTCTAGCCAAATGAAAACAGTGTAAACTAGCTCAGGATATGCAACAGTAATTTAACCATCAATGTTAAACTCATTATGATTCTGGAACTCTTCTTCCTCTAGTTCTCTCTCTCTCTCTGTCTCTCTGACCTTTCTGACTGCTGCCGCTCTTGATTCACAAGTGTAAGATTTGCAAAACACACACATCGTGAAGTCAGTGGTGAATTTACCCAAACATTTGTGTAAGGGAACCTGGTGGCTGTTTGGAGGCTAAAGGGCTCTTTTCTATAAAACAAAAGCTACAGATAAATATGAAGGAAATAATCATTACGCCCCTGCATTGGCAAAGTCATTTGTTTTATTCATTCATTTGTCTGAGTGTGTATTTCAGTGTTAGTTTTTTTTTCTTGCTGATTCTAGAAAACAGTATGTAGATGCAAACAAATCACACTCATTTAGTAGTGTTTGGTTCTCATTTGTCTCGGCTCCTGTTGCCTCCAGCGACTGTTTCCCTTTCGCTATTGAGTATGTGCAAATTACTGTTTAAATGCGAATGGTTCCTGGGATCACATAGATATTTAAATGCATGAGGTACACAACCCCCCCCCCCCCCCCCCACTTATGAGTTAAACATTGAAAACAAAAGCAGCGTTCTGAATAAAGCAAAAAGCAAAAAAAAAAAAAAACCCAAAAAACACATAAATTCAAGTTATAAAGAGAAGCAGGTTTGTCAGATGTTAGACGTACTGAATGCTGAATTAGCTCTGACTCACAATGCTAACCCTATTAGCATTCTGGTTATTTCGGTGAATTAGATGTTTATGTCAAACACACAAAAATGTTGTAAAAAGAATAGGGAACTGACTTGGACGTGAAAAAAAACTGAAATAGGCAGGTTTGCAAGATACAGCAGATCAGGCAGAAGAAATGTATTTTAGAAGAATAGAAGTGTTGAAGTAGTGCAATAAGAACCTTTCCAGAAGCTAACAGGAGATCAGTCAAACTGTTCTCTTCACAATTACATCCAAGCAACCTACAAAATGCTATCAGTCTCAGAACTGTTCTTGGCACATATTAAGTATTTAAACCAGAAGCTGACACTGAAATATATCACAGATTCCATCGCCATATCTTTTAATCGAGCAGAAACCACGTCAATCGTCAACCGTGAGCAAACGGAAAAATTCGGATGGCTACACTTCTGCTTACTCCAAAGCCTGGCAAATTTGATTTGCCAGCTGGATCGGTGAGGTTCGCTCGCTCTAAACTACGTGACAAGTGAGCCGAGCTGTCTACGGCACCGTCGATCAGACCACAGCCATAAGACAACCACCTGTCCCAGAGGTGTCTCACTGTTCTGGGCTTCCAACTCTCTGCTGAGGCTCTCCTCCTTCAAACCTCCGGGAAGTCCTCAAAAAAAAAAAAAAAAAAGAAACACAAGGTCTACACTGCAGATTCAGAACTCGCCTGGCATGGCGCCCAGACCTGTAGAAACTCATTTTAAAAATGATGGTCTTCCTGGACCGCAAAAGCGGGAGAGGGTCTTGGCATGAAACTGTGTGCCAAGACACTGCTAAGAAATCAGATGCAAAGGAACAAAAAAAAAAAAAAAAAAGAGAGACAAAACCCCCCAGAAATCGTGCATTATGAGACATCGCTGTCCTGACTCACACGATTCAAAGACGTGGATATGAGGGTGAAGGAGACAGAGTAGGAATTCAGGAGCATCGGACGGAACAAAAGCAGATGCAGTCTCATTTATACACACAGAACAAGAACAGAGAAGCTTTTCAGGATTCAACGCCATGTTTTTCCAAAGCGCTTGGGTCCGTGTCTTCGTCTTTGTGAAATAAAAGAACCGCAGCCTCTAAACTGTTTGACATTGAGGCTACTTGTTTTACCGGGTGGCTGAAAACCATTATATAGAATCAGTCAATGTACATAAGACTCAAGGTAACTGACATAACTTTAAAACAGAGGATTGGAAAAATTAAAACATTTGCTATGAAACTGTTCAAATACACTCTTCCTGCCCGCATTTAATGCCTATTATGACAGTACGTAGCATTAATGCCTTTGGATTCTGCCTTGAGATTCTTAAAAATAATAATAATGATAAATGAAAATAAAACATACACACACACACACACACACCTCTTACATATAACTATGACTCAGTCCACTGAGCATCAGCAGTCAGCATATGCCCATCAATAAACAGGCTTTCAAAGCATTGTGACATAAAGCTGATGATCTGGTCTTTTGACCGAAACTCCCACGGCTTAAGGAAAAAATGGAAATACGAAGGTTCACAGGGAACCATGGAGACAAGTCGGACTGCTCCTCCATGGCGCTCAGGTTCGTTCCGCTCGAGTGGACTTGGACGGCTGGAGTTATTCTGCTGTCCTCAGACAGAGAGGTTTGATTTTATTGAGCTCTGGTGGAGAAGAAGAAGAAGAAGAAGAAGAAGAAGAGGAAGCCTCGAGGGAGAGATAGTCCAAAGAAGAAGAAGAAAAAAAAAAAAAAAAGAACTCAGCAGCTCTGTCATTTCCAGCGCCGCAAGTCGCAAATCTCTGGATTGTCTCTCGTTGTTTCCTCTTCTACGAGCTCAATTAATTCCAGAACGAATCTTGCCACAAGGCGAGGCCTGGTCTCTATGTGTCTGTGTGTGTGTGTGTGTGTGTGTCAGTGGTTTATGCTTACTCCTGACCCTCTGGCTCTCGAAGCTCCACTGACAGGCCGTCCGCGGGAGCCGCGCTGGTCGAGCAGCCCGGCTGCTTTTGACACGTCGTTTCCATAATGGCCGAGGCTGGTGTCACTGGGATCCCGTTTGAATGAGGCTGGGCAGCAGAAGCCAACAAGCTGTCGCATCGATGTGACCGGACGTGTAAAACTACATACGCAGATCTTCCAGGAACTGAGTCCAAACAAGTCTGTAATTGGCCTTCTTGGACTGAGCTGCCTTAGAGCCAAAACAATTGCTTTGTGTTTTCGAGAATATAAAAGTATGCAAAGCTCCTCAAGGATGACCTGATGAGCTTGTGTTGTCAGTCGGGTTTTGCGGAGGCCTTGACCGCTGGCGTAGTCAGCCAGTAAGTACAGGCCCTTTTCAAAATACGGAAAAATCATGTTCGAGACGATGGAACATCCAAATTAGAGCTACATTCATAAGGCTGTCTGAAAAGGTTTCATACTTCCCAGTGCATTTGTATCTAGTACGGCTCCAGTGTGTATATTTTTAAGTAAACATTAATGTGGATGATTGCAATGAACTTTACAAACTAACACTGATGTGAATGATCACAGCAAACTCTACAAACTAACGCTAATGTGAATGATCACAGCTAACTCTACAAACTAACACTGATGTGAATAATCACAGCTAACTCTACAAAATAACACTAATGTGAATGATCACAGCAAACTCTACAAACTAACACTAATGTGAATGATCACAGCTAACTCTACAAACTAACGCTAATGTGAATGATCACAGCTAACTCTACAAACTAACGCTAATGTGAACGATCACAACAAACTCTACAAACTAACGCTAATGTGAATGATCACAGCAAATTCTACAAACTAACACTGATGTGAACGATCACAGCAAATTCTACAAACTAACACTGATGTGAACGATCACAGCAAACTCTACAAACTAACACTAATCTGAATGATCATTACAAACTAAAGCTAATGTGAATGATCACAACAAACTCTGCAAACGAACACTGATGTGAATGATCACAATGGACTTTACAAGCTAACACTAATGTGAATCGTGACAGTGAACTCTACTGACAGATACTGGGACCTTAGAACACACGTCCGCGTGTTGGCGTCTATCTTTGGGAACACACACATTTCTCACACAGCCTTCCAGAACGTTCAGTATTTTAACTTGACAATGGCCCTGACATGCCAGCTTGTGTGGTGCCACTAGGGAGGGAATTTAAAGAGACGTAAATCCACGGAACATTCCGGCATCTCATTTGCATCCGCACCCAGACTTAGTCTGTCACTGTTTCACCATGCCCTTCACACCGTTTTACCTCATCCTGAAACCTACACAACAGTGTCAAAAAAAACCCAACAACCCACAGAGACACAAACAAACAACAACAACAACAAAAAACCAACAACAGGCCCTTACGTCTACTGAAAGTTTGATATTTTTTTATTCTGTGGACTGCAAAGTTGTCTGGCAGCCTTCATCAGGAATAATAAGTTTGATGTGTTATTATAATCTGACCCAGAAATCAATGGTAAATACACACAATACACAACAGACAGTTATATCACCACCTCGCTGGTTTAGAGTTAGAGGATTCAATTCAGCCCTTTAGCTTTCAAGGCTATAAATCCTGATTGGATTTTGTAACTACCGAGCACCGCGTCTCCAGTTGGCTGGAGAATGTACACGCCCCTGTTTTATAGGGATGAATCAGCCTCTGACTATGTGGTGAGGTCATAAAGCCTCAGGATTCCAGTCTTTGAGGACCAAACTTCTCAACCTGTGTCAGAGACTCCTAGAGTAATGGGTTGGAGATTTCTGGACAAGCCTAGCACGACAGATGACCTGAGCAGTATATATTCTGGGCTACTAAATATAGCAGAGAACCTGAAAATGAGTCATTCTTTGTTCATTTCTGATGGCAAGAATCCCTTACCCCCCTCCCCCCATTGCTAAAAGTATTTTGGTCATTTTTGGCAGCCTGACTACACTGAAGGCAGCGGAGTCTATTTCATTCAGATGCAAAGTTACATCCAAGTTTGTGTCTCAAGAGCCATTTTTTTTTCTGGGAACATGATACCTGCTAAAAGCTGTATTTATATAAATAAATGACGCGTGACATAAACTCGTGTGGACGTTCCCAAAAAAAAATAAAAAATTTAAAAAGCCAATGAGTAGCTCTCAGAGGAAGTAGAGAACAGCACTTGCAGATAATCTTGATTTTAATTTATTTATTTTTCTTATCAAACCCACTTCACAGAGAGAGAAAGAGAGAGAGAGAGAGAGAGTCTGAAGTCATGTTTTATTCATCAGAAGATGAAGAAAATGTTACAGCTTTCCTCTCCATCTTAGGCTTGGAGCAGGTGCTGAGGATTACTTAGCAAATATGAGACAAAATGCTTCTTCGCACTGAGAAATGCAACTACACGGGAAACGGAAGAGTGATTGAGAAAGGCAAATAGGTAAACACATCTCATTTCAAGGTGCTTACTGACGCAGAACACAACCTTGTTTCTACATTCACAAAGAGACGCTGTGGAAACTTTTTAAAGGCATGAAACGCTATATTCCTGAAAAAAAAAAATAACCACACCCCGGAACACTGGTATTCGGGTAAGTTCTAGAAGCACACAGCTCTTTATGAGACGGGAACCGATCTAAAACGACGATCCACACGAGGCATTTCGAGAGCGAGCGGGCAGCCCGGTCGCAAAAGTCGCGCAAGCGCAGTTCTGAGAGAGAAAAGCGAACGTGGGGCAACTTACGATGGTGAAGTTCATGACCTTGAGGATCCAGATGGTGAGGGCGAGGTTGACGAGGATGAGGATCATGAGCAGGAGGACGAAGAAGTACAGGCAACGTTTCCTCCAGCCGTAGATGCCCACTTTGTACACATACGGTTTCTCTGTGCTCTGGACATTGTTCCTATGAGGACACTGGTCTTGGGTCATCTGTAAGAGAAAAAAACACGACAAACATCATCAGTTACACACGTTCAAAACACGTAACACATATAACATAACACGTATTTTTGAAACGAAGTGTTGCGTGTGTCTCGCCCTGTCCTCACCGCACCTGATTCAACCCGATTCAGCTAATTATCAAACCCTTTCATAAGGGGTGGTAGAGAAGTGAAAGATGGAGGGTTATGGCCTCCCGGGGGGGAAAAAGCAAAACTGTTAAAGACCAGAAATCAGCACAAGATAAAGAGGTGGAGTTCTCCACTTTGTTAGTAAATAAATAAAAAAAAAAAAGCAGTTTTCTCTCAAGGCTCATCAGCCAACTATCAAGCCTTTGATGAACCGAATCAGGCGTGGCAGGTAGACCTGGGAGAGATCTAAAACATACAGGGGCCTCAGTCAGTGGGATGAACAGACATGAATAACACGTCACAAAGATTCTCTCGTTGTTTTACATTAAGGAAAAACATTGATTCTTTAGCGTTCAAACATATATTTTTTGCTCAAAATCATATTCATAGTTGCCATGGATAGCGCCATCCCCCCCCCCCCCCCCCCCCACCACGTCCCCTCACCCTCTTTTTTTTTTTCCCACTTCCTGCAGCGGCCAATGACATTTCTGACACCCTGCATGAGGAGTAATGAACAAGGCTATAGCCAGGAATCAAATTGACTCATTGTCCCATGAGCTCTGTGTTTTCATCGCTCAAGGGCCATTCTATTGAGGTCACGACAAGTGCCTATTAATGATGATACTAATTGTTCCCCCCTGAAAGGAGAAGAGGGCGTCACACACTTTGAGGCCAGTGATAATAGACCAATAACTCTGGAGCTGGAATGCCATTTAGTGTCTGTGCTGCTTTAAATGGTCGGCTATGCTAGCAGAGCCAATCAGATTTGACAGCTGCAAACACTCTTCCCTTACTGAAACAAATGGCATTAGACAGGACTGTGAAAGCTCGAGAGAGAGACAGAGAGAGACTGACAGAGAGAGACAGAGAGAGAGAGAGACAGAGAGAGAGAGAAGGCAAAAGAGAAAGGGAAACAAACAAACAGACAAACCAAATCAGCAATTTGCCTTTTTTCTTTCTTTCTTTCTTTTTTTTTTTTTTTGTTCTTCTGCCATATCGAAGCTTTCCAGGCTGTACTTATTGTCATTATCATAAATCAAACTGTTTTATCGCCGCAACTGTTTTTTAGCATAAGGATCTGTCATCGTTATCCTGAGTCAAACAATGCAATAAATAAAAGCAAGGTCTATGTATCTCCTGTTCTTCGGTCAAAGGTTGCATCTGGAATACTACAGCGAACCTGCTCGCTTTTCAGTCTGAGTGTAAGTCCTATTAACCTTGTATCAGAGTACATTATCATAAGGGGACTTTTCCTCACGGTCGATCTGTATTCCCTAGCCAGGGTTATCGGAGAGGCGCGCCTTGGAGCACAAATAAGTCATTCAGGAACATTCCGGAGAAAAGGCACGTTTTCCCCCTGGCGATTATCAGAGACACCCAGAGACAAGAGTCAGAGACGGGATGGATGACAGCAAAACAAACGGGGGGGGAAAAAAAAAGAGGAGAGATAAATCTGTCCATACGGGGGAATGAGTTAGTGAATAAATACTTTGAAAGAAAAAGAGAGAGAGAGAAAAAAACAAACAAACAAACAAACAAATGCTGCCAGAATACATCCATTTCAGTTTGAGTTTTGTTTTGTTTTTTTCTTTTTCCCATTGTACAGTCAGTCTCTCTGAAGCCTATGCTGACCTTGATGTTTCTGAGAGAACAGATATCGCTCAAAACAATTGACAGGAAACCAAAAAAAAAAAAAGGGTGGTGCAGTTTTGGAATTTTTTTTTCTTTTTATCTCTACCAGCTTTTGCACCTCTGAATGTGGAAAAAAACAAAACAAAACAAAAGCATCACGAATTGTAAAGTGGCAGTTGAGAGTGTGACGCCATGTGAGGAGGAAAAAAAAAAAAAAACGGCTATTTTTCTTAAGGAGCAACACTGTCTCCAAAATCTCATTTTTAACTGCTGAAAGAAATATAATTGTATTTCATGCACATTACAGGGGAGGGACACACAGACCGCTGGAGGAAGGCGGCCGGACAATAACTGCAGTGGAAAACTTGGAGACCAAACAAGCAGAATTTTTTTTTTTTTTATCTATTCAGTTCACTTCGCTTTTCCCTTTTCATATTTTCACTGTGAAAAACGTCACCAATTTTAAAGTTTGCTGAGGTTGAAGAGAGGTTGCCTAGAATCACTAACACACACACACACACACACACACACATATATGGAGGAAAAAATTGTATATGAAAGTTGCACAGAATATCAAAAAAGAAACATCAAAATTGTCTCCTAAGACTCCAAAATGTGTATCAGAACTTGGAAAAAGAAACTGTGAAAGCATGTCGAAAGAAAAGAACTCTTGTGTTGTTCTAGACAGGCCGATAGCGTTAGCCTGACGCTTTAAGCTAAAATGTTTATCCTACAGTGTTTGCTCTATGGCTGATGAGACTCACTGGGAAAAGAAAAAGGGAAAAAACCACAACAACAACAACAACAACAACAACATCAACAACAAACATAAGTCATTTGCTAATGCCTCTCTGTTAGGGGAAAGTAAATCTCGCTCCGCTCCGCGCGTCTCGGTGGGATGAGAATGAATACATTCAGCAGCTGAGTAAGTTAAACGTTCCACAGCAAATAAAGAGGAACAGCAGACTAATCTATTTCCTCATCCACTGTGTTCTACGCGCCCCCCCCCCCCCCCCCCCAACCCTCAGCCCTCCAAAATTTTACCTTTTAGAAAAACATATATCTCCTGACTTTTGTTTAAGATGGAAGTCGCGTCAGCGCAATGCAAACTTTTTTTAACGCTTGACAAAATTTGTCATCATCTCTTCTAAATCTTTTCGTCAGCTGACACCCTCACTGTCATACCACCCTTGACGGTGACTCTGGAAAACACGGTCTTCCCCGCACACAAACCGTGTGTTTGAACACCTGCGTAATACCTTCGTTTGGATTAGGGTCGTCGCCACGACCTGTCGAGTGACATTATAACAGTCGTGTAACACGCCGGTAACATTTCTCATGAATGCCACACGCATAATGAAGTTTAAATGTGCCACAAGACCTTCATAGTACCACATAATAACGTCTGCATAACGCACTTTTCAACATCTGACATGGGCATGCGTAAGTAAACCTTGTGTCTCATAACTACACAAATACGACTTTGGAACGGAGCCCCTATAATGTCTGACACACTGTATACATGGCCAGTATGGTGTGTTCCAACACACGCGCGGAGATGACACACACATGGAAATGACACATACATGGACTACCCTAGTCATGACAGCTTAGTGTGCAGGGCCCTTGTGCCTGTTAAAATTGCATTCGATGCATTACGATAACTGTGCATAAGACATACATACATACATACATATATATGTATTACTGTAGAAGCCTTTCTGACGCCTTCAGTCATTCCAGTTCGTTTCTGGAGGAATGCCTAATCATGCGCGTCGGTTTCACTTTATTAGATAGGAGACTTTATTATTATACGCGCAGTGTGTCTGAGAAGTGGAGAATCCCCTTGACACCATGATAAGAATGGGGCTTTCTTTTTTTTTCCTTTTTTTTTTTAAAGGTTGCATCTCAGTCGGAGGAAGCGCCGCAATGCAGAGCTCATCATTGCAACCACTGCTGCGCATTTTGAGCTTAATGCTCTCCTTCTCTCTCTCTCTCTCTCTCTCTCTCTCTCTCTCTGTCTCGCTTTGCCTCAGTTACAGTAATAAGCCCAGAGACTCTGAATGTGTTAATCATCCTGAAGAGCCATTACCAGGCCGCAAAGCATCCCCCCAATGAGCCGACAACAACGCAGAGCCTTCCCCCGCGGCGGATATAAAACAAAACTCTCAAATTAAAAGGAGGAGAATGAATAGGGAACGAAGACGGTTACTTTCAAACCTTCCTGTAATTAAGACATTCCTTTTCCGGCAGAGCCACAACTGCCAAATGCCCCCCCCCCCCCCCCCCCCCCACCTCCAGAAATATGCCATTTGGACTGGCCAGTGGTAAAAAAAAAAGAAAAGAAAAGAAAAAAAGAAGAAGCTGAGGAAAAGAGGAGAGAAACCCACAGAGATCTCAGTTGCCAGACGATAGATCAAATAGAGGGTGAAGAACTGCTTAGCTGCTCCCAGTGGAGGACATGGAGGGAAGTTTGCTAGTTGGCCTGGACCGCGCTGGTCAACAAAAGTCCGAGCCAACGAAACGGACTGGGCCAAAAACATGAGCGGGAACCATCACATTTCAAGTACAGTCTTCGCCTCATGATGAAAAAAATGTCCTTAATTGGAATCTGTTTTTTGCTTAAAATTGGCAATAGTGGACTTTACTTGACCCGTTAGGCATGCGGTACATAAAAATCGCATAGTTCTGCAAACCGCTCTTTCTGGACGCTTACTAGTCCAGGGTTCCTCCGAGTTCTGGTTCCAGAGATCCAAGTCCCTGTTTGTTTTCCACATCAACCAACCGCTGCGGTCTTTGATTGGCTGAAGAATGCACACACCTGATAGACCCAGTTAAGAAATGAGCCTCTAATTATGAATGAAGGGGTGGAAAAGGCCAGCAGGCTCTTCAGGAACCCTCCTTCTTCTTCTTCTTCTTGAGACAGCAAATTTCTGATCAAACCCAATTTACACCCCTGATTCGACCGATCGAGGTCTTGACGATTAGTGGACAAAAACAAGTTGAATCATGTGTGTCAGTGCAAGGCAGAAAAGAAAGGAAAATTTTTTTTTTTTTTTTAAAAAAAAAAAAGGTGGTCCCCTTTAAGACGACCGGGCAGAAGACAAGAGATACTGTTCCAGAGGAGTCCGGTTATGAGCAAACTGGCTCCCTGCTTTTCACAGCCTCTTTCGCTGACCCCAGGAACAGAAAGTCAGGGACGAGATTGGATGCGAACGGACAGGTTGAACGCAGATTAGCGGGAAGTCCCTGCATGCGCCGGTCTGCGGCCCGACCGCCTGGGTAGAGTTGCGTCCTGGGTAGTTATTGTCATCGTGACCTTAGCTTCTGTTCATGCGGACAGAGGTTTCTCGCAGATTAGCCAACAATATACCCCTAATGAAAATACTGCCTTTAGGCCCCTTCTGCTTCCCACATCAAAATCTTATACAGGTTGGCCAGGACTTTGGGACGACGGAGATCTGTTCCGACAACTCTGTCACGAGTCAGTTTTGTCGTAAGTCGGAAGTCCCCTTATATTTTACGGATCAGGCTCTAGGCCAGACACCCCGAAAACACGCCGGAACCCGACGGAGGCGTGGCCCGACAACGTTATCGCGCAACCGACGTAAAGGTCGTCATTAGGACGCTCCGACCAAATTTCACTACCTTAAAATAATATAATAAGTTCGACAGAATGGCCAAAGGGTCATACGTCGCATACATTTGAAGCCAAAGACAACCAGTACTTCATCATGCATATCACTGCGTGTGCTTTTTGATATTATGAATTGATGGGTGGTTCCAACTACTCTGATCACAGCTGTCAGAGAAACAGTAGGATTCTGCTGATATTGCATATGCTGCAATGAGAAAATTTTGGCTTGTTGTTGCAAGTGACTATGTTACTTTTCCTCATTGCGAGCCAGGCTTGCTGCGACACTTTCTGGCATGGTGGTGATTTTTTTTTTTTTTTTTTTATGTCAACTCTAAAAAAACCGGCGGAGGTGCCAAAAAGCCGCAGAATATGAAACGTTGGCTGGCAGCTCAGGAAACTCTCCTTGGAGTTATTGGAGCACTTGTTTACAGGAAGTGTGAGCCTGTTTCCCAGTGCCACCTGGGATGCGAGAAATCATTTGTTTATTTATTCATTTATTAACCCGAAATTGATACACTGTTGCTACTAGGAGACATTTCTTACACATTCTGATATTTACACGTAAGTTCAACTAACAGTGGAGGATGAGGGCGGGGCTACACTAACATTAAATCGTTTTAGATAAGTCTCGGTTCGACGTATAGCTAAACACATCACAGCTGTGCCAGACTGACGTTCACATTGTTTGTGAACATGTCTTTTTCTTTCTTTCTTTCTTTCTTTTTTTTTCTATGTGCACAGATACCGAATGTAATTACTAAGTTTCTAATTAGTATGCAAACTTGACAAAGCTGTATACACACACACACACATATATATGTATATATATGTAAAGTGAATATCATTTCGGATATTGCAGTAACTAAATAACATTACAGGAAATTACCTTAAGAAGTACGAGAGTGAGCATCCTGTGAAAACTAAGCTCCAACTTTTCTCTCCCTTTCTTTACGTTGTACCTGGTGTCGTATTTTAAGCCTTTTCTTTGCGGTATACCGACTGAGGATGACAAAACTAACAGAATTGTCTGTTCCCCAAAACACGTGGAACGCCTCGGTAAGCGTGACCGTCATAGAACCGGAAGACATTTCGGTCTTGTTTACAGAGAGAATTGAGAAAAGATGGAGGGAGTTTGACCTCTGACCCCTCGTATCCCACTCCATCCGCCCGGCGGGGGAGACATAAGGAATAAGGTTGTCAGGACATTACAAATTCCTGCATCCACAATAACATTCGAAATGAGTCGCGAGGGTAAAACGTATGGCAAAGACAGACAGAGACAAGGGACAGGACAAAACAGTCAGGAAGAGAACCAGCATACGTCATAGCCCACCCACACCAACACTGCTACCGTCAGGAACTCAACCCGGGTTACTCTGCCACAATCTGGCAACCCCCCCCCCTCCCGAAAAACCCCACCAAAGCCATAAGGTCAGAACCTTTAACCGTTTAGAAACTGGGGTTGTTACGCCGCCCTCCCTCACAGGAACACACATCCTCATTCTTCAGGATCTGACACAACGTTGTTGGTGGTGGGGGTTTTTTTTTGGTCCTGGCATAAGCCCCCTCTTGGGCAAGCTTGCCCGGACCCTGCCCTGCGACGATCAGGAATCGAACCCTCGTCACCTTCCAGCAGGAGCCCGGCACCTTAACCACAAAACCAAAACAGCACCAGGACCGCCACTGCCACTCATTGTCATTGCATCCCTATATTCTACGACACGAACTCTTCTCCTTAGGGACCACAGCACTCA
This sequence comes from Chanos chanos, assembly GCF_902362185.1. Taxonomy (NCBI): domain Eukaryota; kingdom Metazoa; phylum Chordata; class Actinopteri; order Gonorynchiformes; family Chanidae; genus Chanos; species Chanos chanos. The sequence goes on from NC_044510.1 coordinate 13,741,052, forward strand.
TAGGTTTTTCCCCCAACAGGGAATCCCACACATCTGATTTGAGCGTTTTTAGTGCCTTACGAAATCCTTGACTAACTGCATCAGGTGTTTAGGATTATTACTGTTTCGACGATATTGTTGTCGGACTACCCCCGTCTTCAATACAGCTTTTTTTTTTCTTTTAAACGGAGACCAGAATTCTTTCTCACAGCACGGCATATTAACGATGAGCATCTGACACGGGCTACGTTTCTCAAACATTTGAAGACCCGAAACCCTTTTCCGGTTCCTTTCTGGAGTTTTCTCCCCTCTTTTGAACTTGCTCTCTTAATTAACAGGATAAACGCAACACGTTCTGATGAAGGCTCTGAAAGGCGCTCGAGCGATGGTCGAACTCGGCCCTGTTCAAATGTAAGTGCTTTTAGTGCGAAAGGACGCGGGGTAAAGGAGACGTGAAAAAAAAGTGTTGGGACACAGCCCAGTTATTTAAATACTTCACATTCTTATTTGATCTAATGCTGGCAACGATTTACAATGTTTTAAAGGCTGTGTTTTGAAACCACAAAAGTAACATAAACTCAGTTATAAACAGTTTACGGTTGAGTCCAAAACCTGACATATCTCAAAACAATACTTGCTACTACTGACTTCTTGCTTTTTTATGTAGTGAATCACAAGCCAGCTGAAAGTAACCATTCTATAGTATTAATGTTATTCATGAAATCTTGGTTCCAGAGCCCTGTACGCGTATATAAAAAAAGAATTAAAGGATTCATTAACATTATTCTCGCAACTGCTGGTTCCCAGTTCTCATTAATCATTTCTCCAAGTTCTGTAAAAGTCTTATGCTCTCATTACAGACTAGAATCAACCAATTTACAACCACAGACATTTATAAGTTAAAGTCTGGCTTTGGTTTATATTAGCTATTAAGCAATTAGGACAGTGCCAAAAAGAAGAAGAGTAACACCTTTTCATTATTAAAGACTCCAACAAAATTAACCTTGTAAAGGGCACAAAAAGAACCATTTCTCTCTGAGCTCTTACCCTCTGGTTGTCCTTCCTGGTTCAACATCAACATCGTGTGCTTAGCATGAATATTTAGAATCACCCTCTAATCTAGCCCACCTCTCTCTCTCTCTCTCTCTCTCTCTCTCTTTCTCATTTTCTCTCTCTCCTCATCCCTCTCTTTTTTCTCAGAATGGTGAAAGCTTTATGTAAAACAGAAGAAGGAGCGTATTAGCCCTTCTGTGGTCTTTCAGAGTTCCTCTCTCTCTTTCCAACAGTTCCGATCAGCAAAACCTCCAAAACGTCCTTCTGAAAAAACAATTCTGATTTTCATAAAAGTTTACAAACAGAACCAGATGACTCTTTGATTTCACGTTCGGGGGTGGGGGGGGGGGGGTGGTGGGGGGACTTGTCCACGCCTTTGTTGGAGGATTTTTTAGGAGAAGAAAGGGAAAAGGGTATATTCGAGAACACGACTCCTTTCCTCTGTAAGCATTTGGAAATGGAATGCTTGTAAAAAATAAGCTGAGGTCAGTTAGCTCACTTGGTGGTTAATGGCTAAGTATAGGGCCCCTGCATATTTGTGAACCAGTAGCTCAGGGCAGGCAGTGACCAGTTTCCTAAGTTTATACCACCTATACCCCCTCCCACCCCCCAACACACACATAGACACACACACACACAAACCCCAGCTGTTGCACTCCCTCTCTCTGTCTCTCTCTCTCTTTTTTTCTCCAGCCAAAACACCAGTCCCCGCCCAACCTCTTCTACTTCAAGTTCTTTACTTTTTCTGTCGCTCCCACTCGAAAACTCCCACTGTCAGAAAATAACAACAAAACAACTGAAGGCACCTGTTCATGTGGTTTGTCATTTGATTAGCTCTCTGCTCCTGGAGGATCGTTGGAAGGGGTGGGGTGGTGGTGGTGGTGTATAAATTCTACGGTGACAGACAGACCCCCTGACTGTAGCCGTGCGATCTTTCCCCAGCGAGTCGCAATGCTGATTATTTATAGCTGTGTGTCTCCCAGTGGGCTGGAGTAATTGAAACCAACTGCAGTATGATGGTGTTAGGAGGGAAGTAGGGTAGAGTTTGGACATTCATGGAGTTTGGAGAGAGTCAAAGAAAGAGAGAGAGAGAGAGAGAAAAGGCTCATAGCTGAAAATCTTTTGTGTTGCAAGATGCTAAAATTTCTGGCACCATGCCACCCAAACTTCTTCTCTGGCTTACAAATTAATATCATCCAGGATCATGATGGAATGCAAAAATAAACCAGTACAGCAGCAGCAGGCATGGGCGAGAGTGTGAGAGTCACAGAGAGAGAGAGACAGAGAGAGAGAGAGAGAGAGAGAGAGAGAGAGAAGAAGCCTACACAAATGTACATGGAGCCTAAAACTTCTCTCAAAACCTTGAAACAGAAGCCGTATCTCCCCTCTCTCCACCAAAACATAAAAAAGGCACAGACCTCTCCCGGCACCTCCCTCGCACTCACGCCCTCTGAGCGGTTAAAACCTCATGTCTTTACCCCTGCAGACAACGACACGGAGAAAGCCAGGACAGCCCGAGACCTACCGTCTATGCCTCTTTCTCAGTTTCTTTCGCTTGAGTAGTCCAAGTTAGAGTAACAGTCTGTCAGAGAGTGTCAGGCAGATAAAAAGAAGATTGACTCCCTTAAGAAGTAGCATAAGGTCTTACTCTGACAGTCTCTGGGTAGGCGGGCAGGCAGGCAGGCAGGCTATGGCCCCCCCCCACCTCTCTCTTCGGCTCCCTTGTCTTGTCAACTTTTCCAATAACAGACGCTCGGCCAAGTCCCAGCCCAGGCTTGGAGGAGTTCCCCAGGCAGTTCTTTTTTTTGCAGTTCTTCCTCTCTCTCTCTCTCTCTCTCTCTCTCTCTCTCCCTCTCTCTCTCAGAGTCCGTAGGCGACTGAGCGGCGTAACACTTTGGAAGGGGGGGTGGGGGGTGGGGGGGATCTGCCTGAGTTACCGTTCTCTCTACTCAGACTCTAATTTTAGAACTTAGAACGCGCGCACACACACACACATATGCACATACACACAGACACATGTGGGGAAGCGTATGGGGCAGGGCTAGATATTTTCAAATGACGACCCCTTTTCCTTGCTTGTGTGTGTGTGTGTGTGTGTGTGTGTCCTGAACAGTCTGAGAGGAAAAAAAAACACATCCCCCCACCTCTATCTGCTTCATATGGTTGACAGTCCGGAGAGAGAGAGAGAGAGAGAGGAGGAAACAGACGGAAACTTTTTCCTACTCAGCAATCTCTGTCCTCTACACGGAGTTATGGAGTCCTGAGCAGAGACCCAGATGTATAATGGTAATCATTGTTTAGTCAACTGATCGAGCTCTGGCATTTTAAGCAGTTTGGACGACACGGAGAGTGAACTCCAGAGAGAACAGATGAATACTGTCACCAAGGCGTACCACCATATTGACCTGTGTATAATCAATATAAGGGAAATCCCCGAAAGTTAGCATTTGCTAGTTAGCATTGCTAACAAAGCTATACATTTGTAAGCTAATGTTAGCAAATGTTTTTTGTTTGTTTCTTTGTTTGTTTTCCCAAAAACAGCCTATGGTTAAGGATTGTTGGCTATTGCAATGTTTTATAGAAAAAAAACCCCAAAAAACCCAACTGATTGACATTGAATCACCACTGGTTATGTTTTGGGTGTAGACATGTTTTTGGATGTTTTTTACTGTGGTATTGTAAACAACCAGTTTGAGACAGAATTTTGAATCAGGATTTGAGGTCATTATTTCCATCTAACCTCAGACAAAAACAAAAAAAAAACAAAAAAAAAAGTTTTCTGAATAAATAAGCAGAGCGGTTTATTCCGAACGCTCCGTGTCACACCCTTTGTTTTAGTGACCTTCAAACGTCCTATGTAGCTTTTATTTAGAGAGCTAATTTGATTTGAGCACATTTTAGCGAGGTGCTGGATTTTATTCAATACCGAAGTAATGACGGTCTTGGCAGAGATCTTCTTAGCTAATTTGCTTACTTTATATTCAACGTTTCCAAACTGAAACTGAGGTAGATATTTTTTTCAACCGGTGTTTGTTTACGAGAGCAGAAATGGTGCTCGTTAAAACTATAATGCAAACTTTTTTTCTTTTTCTTTTTTTAAACATATCTGTTTCCCTTTTTGGGGTTGCATTGTATTGTCTGAGGCAGAAGACGTGGGACTGAGATTGCGGGAAATAGGATTGTCCCTAATTGTCACTTCATTCTCCATTTACTCTACATGACTGTGAGTTCACAGTAACCTACTCTTCAAGCCAGACGTACGTCAGAATCAACTGCAAAAATGGAAGAGACAGTCTGTGTTGGCTTGACCCGGTCAGACAATAGCTGCAACTCCCCATAATAGGAAAACAAACAAACAGAAACACACACACACACACACACACAAGGGAACAACCACAAGCTTGGAAGAAGGGGCTTACCACCAGACACAATAAAACGAGCAGGCCCAGTTAGCAACCACGATGAGAATATTACTGAATCAGCAAGTCATTAATCCATTATGTCCAGCTAAGTAAGAATTTTTTTTTATTATTGGTAAAGAACAACAATACATGTTTGGGACATTGTTGATGAATGTTAATGCCGTTTAAATGGAATGTTATGCTACTGATACCATTTATCTTAGAGACAGAAACATACAGGGAACATGCTGCAGTAATCAGCATTGCTTTATGCCAAATTCTTCTGAAAACAGAGAGATTTTGAAAAGCAAACAACTTACAGTTTGAGATTTTAAGATTTTGCTAAAGTAATTCCATGTATATGTGGGCTTCCTGAAACAACGTGTCTGTGTGTGTGTGTGTAACTGTGTGTGTGTGTACGCCCTATTTAAGTCCTGTTTACAGCTGTTAAGTCATGTAATGTCTGACAGAGGGTTTTATATAGAACAGGAGACCGGGCTGTGTCATATTAGGAGACTGTGGAGGGGTGTTATCGCTGGGCTCTGTCAATATTCTCCCATCTTTTCACACACCATCAAATGACTTTCCGATATCACTGATTTAGTCAGAACGTGATAGTCATTTAATTTCCTTTTGGTTGGCCTGACTGTTATTTTAGGCTACTGAGGACAATCCAGTCTGTCTGTGTGTTTTTTTTTTCATATTCAATTACTGAGCAACCTTTTCTCTACATCTCAAGTTCACAAAAGTTTTACCCTACAATTTTGTTAATTTTGGTAATCCTCAAAATACCCACTAGGCTACGATACGTCTGAAGGGCAGAATTAGCACAAAACATATCTTTTAGCAGAGTCACCTACGATAAGGCTATAAAATGTAACACCCATAATTACTGACCCGAATTCAGTTATTATGTGTAATCCGTAGCGGTTAGGGTTAGGCCTCAGCTGAGATTGGTCTGATCTGGATTCAGACATTCCGGAATGGTCTACCTTAACGACATCATAATGCAAGATATTTTACGCTTATCAAAATGCGGCGGTTATTCCCTGCGTAGTTTGAAATATGCATATTGCTCCAGCCATACAAAGCCGTGTTCTGGAACAGGAGGCTTGACTGCTCCGCCGAAGCCGGAAACGATTGAAATGACGGATTTCAGCTTCGCATGTATGTCACGACTGGCTCGTCCACTGAGACAGAGAGAGAGAGAGAGAGAGGGAGGAGAGAGTGTTTGAAAAATGGCTTTGCCTACAGTAAGTGAAAGCCCTGTTAAACATTCCTTGGCACTCTAAATACGGCTGAACTCTTCAGTGAGTCATAAATGAAAGCACTTTCGGTGAAGAAGAAGATGACCGTCCGTGGTGCGAGGACGGATTACACACGGATATGTCGGAGGGACGGACTGCGTTGGCCGAAATCCCGACAAGACGTTTTCGCTCGCTCTCCATCTGTCTGTCTGTGGGCTTTCAGGGGTTAGATCACACTACACATTTACAGACTCATCCGTCTTGGAAAAAGCAATAAATTATGCTTTATACATTACAGTCTGTATCTCTTCAGACTAATATAAATCATAGCCAATCTATGCACATAGTGCTATTCAAGATCTCTCTCTCTCACTCAATCCCTGTCGCTCTCTCCCTCATTCCCTGTCTCTCTCTCCCTCTCTCCCTCACTCCCTGTCTCTCTCGCTTTCTCTCTCTCACACACACACACACACACACACACCCGCGAAAACATGCCATTGTCTTGACACCTGCCAACCGAATACGCGCTGATACACAGGGGTGCTTGGGAACATGATGTTTTTGAAAATGGATATTGATTTGAGAGCAAAACAGCGTCTCTGGCACACGATCTGTTTTGGCAGAGGCCTGACAACCTGGCCTAGCAAAGTATTCACCTGACATGTCCAAAGGCATTCTGGGAGCATAATAAGCTCCAAAGACGTTTTAGATTCTCGGGGAAACAATTCCAACGGAACATGGCATTCCATTAGCTCCCGGGTAAAGTTTCATAACCTTCTTTTGTAATATCTTTTTTTTTTTTTTTTTTTTCTAAAATTTATCCTATCTGAGGTGTAGTGCTTCAAGGACAAGCAACATTGTCAGAAAAAAAAGCAGAAATACTGGATTTTTTTTTCCAGTGATGTAAACACTATTCAACATTTTTTTTTGTCTGGTTTCCACAAGTGACATTGCTTTGTCAATGTTATCATTACCCTTGACAAATTTTTGGTCTCCTAGCAGCCAATCAGGACGGAGGGGAGAAGGACAAATGAGGCAATGTTAAAAAAAGAAAAAAAAGTTCCCATAAAAAAAAAAGTCCCGAGAGGTGGTGAGCAGGAAACCTGATGGTGTATACAGAGAAAGCTATAATTATTGCCAACTGAAGGTAGAAACCTTACCTTTCACCCACTTTAGCATACTCCTAAAAAACCTCTCATTATTTAAGTTATGGAGTGGAAAAACATTTCTAAGAGCTACTGCTGTGTTATGAGCTCTCAGAAATGAAAGTGGTGGTACTATTAGTGACAAGAGACTAATCATAAGGTCTTTGGAGCAGCAATCGATCTTTAACCGGTGGAAAATCGAAAAAGGAAAGAAATGGTAACCCCCTGCAAACCCCCATCTATGAGCTGTTTCCCAATGTCTATACACATGCTACCCAGCCAGTCAAAAAACAGTTACAAGTAACAGCTATGTAACATGGATTGTTACATGTCAAAATAAAAGTCCTCAACAAGAAGGGCCCATTTTTCACCTTGAACGAACTTTAAGTCTTACATTAAATATCATTGCCTCCCACACACATAAACTCGTCCTCACAGCTGCTTCAGACTGAGTAAACACTAATAATCATAAAATTAAACGACAAGTCCTTTCTGTTTGAATGCACTTCAAGTGGAGTGTGGGTGTGTATTAGGTGGCGAGAGAGTGTTTAGGCAGTCACTGGCTCATTCCAACAAACAAACAAACAAAAAAACCCTCCTCAAAATATCATTGGGTCAATGGAGGCTTATCTCAAAGCCGGCGAAACCAGAACAAGTCAACAACCTATATGATCAGAGATTAGTCTTGCTGCAGGTAAAATGAATAAATAAAAAACGAATGAATGAAAGAGGATGTTGACATTTCGTATTTCTTGCAAAAACAACAAAAGCAACAAAATCCCTTGGCCCTAGACATCCAAGTACTACCATGGTTCAAATGTGCCCTCGTTTACACTTAATCTGGATTACCCGAGCAAATCTGGATTGTTTGACGAGTTGATATCGCTACATTTGTTGTCACTGAAAATCCCTAGTCAGTGAATCTGTTGAGCGTTACCTAGTTCTCATTTCTACCCATTCACTTAGCTTTAAAATACCCGTTCTAGACTATGGCACCGAAGCACCTGCAAAATGTCGAAAAACATCCAAACAACCACACTTGAAACCGTCAATTCGGCCTCTGTCCCTCCTTTTCAGAAAGGAGAAACAAAAACAATCGCCTTCATTCATCTTCACTTTTTGACAATGCTCTTTGAGATTACCAATAAACACCACGATGACCAGGATGAGACAAGAGGCATTTGTGAAATGTTTGAAACGCTCGAACATTTCACAAATGCCATAATTAGACTCCGGCTCACAGACAAGGAGAATTGAGTCTTGATTGGAGCCAGAGATGGATTGGATCTCCCCTTTGTTGCAATGGCGGCTGAAGACGCAGAATTGCAGAGTCTGGAGGCAGAGGATGGGTGAGTGTACGTGTAATTTGGCTCAGATGGGCCCTGATCACCCACAGAAAGACTGATTTTGGGCTTTCTTTTGATGACAAAACACTGATTACCTGGAGCGGTTCCCTCTCCTAAAAAGCTTTCCAAGAGATGAATGAAAAGGGGTTTCTGATAACAAGTTGAGAATCATTTTGGCCATGCGTGCATAGACACACATACACACACACAGTACTCACATTGACATTAACATTTCCAAAAGACTCCAAGCCAAGACAGTAACAGCATTTAAGCTTCGTCCAAGACCAACACTCTCTCACGCACACGCACAACCCCACACACACACTAACACAATCCCTCAAACACACATACACAGACAAACACTTAACCCCATCCACAAAGACACATATGCACATGTGCGCACACACACACACACACACACACACACTTACTGATGTAGACACACGCACAAATATATTTACACAAAGAACTCACATTGAGTTTACCCCACAAGTATTGCAGATGCTGAGAGAACAACAAGATAAAAAAAAAAACTCACAAGGACCTCCAACCACTCACACACACACACACACACACACACACACACACACACACACGCTCAAAACAGAATCAAAAAGGACAATATCACTAAATGGAGCGAATTCAACCTTAGAGGCAAGTGTAGATGTGCAAAATGAAAAAGTCCTTGCGAAAAAACTGAACCCCTCCATTACTCTGACGGCCTCTAAAAGCATGTGTGTTCACGTTCTGAGAATAAGAACGGAGAGCTCTGGGAATTCTTTGATCTGTATTTTCTTTTTTAAAAAAAAACATTAATGGAAATGAAGTTTCTGTGAAATGGAAATGAAGTTTCTGTGAAATAATTCTGACAGATTGGAACACATTATTGAAAACCAACCTTGCTGTATTCTAAATTGAATTTTAAACCCGTCGGATTAAATGTGATTATTTGACGTTTTAGCTACGGTCACAAAACTGGGAGAGGAAGTACAAATATCACTGGAGCTGCCTGAATAGGTTAACATACAATTCATACATTACTCCAATCACGTTCCCGTTCGTAAGTACGGTCTTTTCCTGCTGTGTGTTACAGTATAATGTGCAATGTGTTAGTCTTCACAGTCCTGTAAATGGAGACAGAACATGACACAGAGACTGAACAAAAACCACATTCTAACGCGTTAGAGAAAAGATGTCGACATAAATATTGTTTTGACAGACGGCAACGTGGAAGGATGACTTGTCCTTGTGAGGGGACACAGATGAAGTTGCTTTTATACCGCTTTACAAATCGCGCACACGACTGTCGCACATTTTAAGGCTCCGTGTTACGACAACAGTAGAGACTCAAAGTCACGCATGACTTATTTTGGTTAAAAAGAAAAAAAAACACACACACACACACACACACACACAAGGACACACATTTTGCTCAGTGTAAATAAAGCAAATAGGCAAAATTAATAGTAAGATTTGAAAAATACAACTCTTGAAAGATCAACTGTGGCGGACAAAAACATTAGTACTTAGCAAGGCGTAAAACAAGTCATTTGAAACTATCTTGAGTTGATTTCACGCCGTGTGGGTTGGCTAATATCAAGCTAGTCTTTGGGGTGGATAACTGCGGGTTAATGAACTTGCAGGAAATATCTGACGTACAGTTATGAAACTGACATTTTTATTAGTCGCGATTATGCAGCCACTAATTTGAACAAAGCACATGCTCGCGTGCGTACACACACACACGCACACACACACACAGACAGCCAGCTGCTAGCCCGATCTCTGATGGACTTTCTCCCTCTCATCTCAAAGCTCTTGGATCTGTGGTGCGATTATGCCTAATGTTCCAAATCATTGCTGTAATAAGACAGAACTGATATACTTTTAGCAGACGCTGAGATGAAATACTTTTTTTCGGGCGAGTTTATCTACATTTGCCAGGCGGTGAGCAGTTTCAGGTTGTCAGAGCTAAGTTGACCAGTCCCAAACTGCTAAGACTCTAGCGTCACGCATGTATAATATCTGTGGTATTATTATAATTATTATTATTGAAAGGCATTATTATTGTTTTTTCAGCTGCACTTGCACACAGTGGACTTTAAAAACGCTGAATGGGCCGTACACTGGAAACGTAGCTGTCTTTGTTGTTGGGGCTCAAAGCCCCGTTGCATTGAGAGCGTAACAGATGCCGGTCAATTCATTTCAAGAGCAGTCAAATGCTTAACAAGAACAATAAAGAGGCCACTTCAGTCGTGAGCTGTATTTTAACAAAGTCCCTGAGGTTTTCCCGTCAACGACCGACAACCTAGAGCAGAGGTTACAAATGACCCATTTGGGTTAAGAATTATTTACAAAAGCACCTGCTGGAATGGCTGAAACTTCCTCTGAACAACTGGCATCCCTCTGAAAAAAGTTGGTCCTAAAAAAAAGAGAGAGTCAGGAGACCCACTGGTTTTCACGCTAATCAGACAGCATGGGCGAAAGACAGCAGGACTTTGTAGAAACCTTTTAGTGAACTTTTTTTTTTTCTTTCTGAAGACGCCAAACACAAAAACTTATATACATATATAGTTTTTACATTATATAATTCATATAAAGATATATCACATGATCACATTATAGACTATGATTAAAGAACCATTCCTCAAACACGTCAGAATAAGAGTTGTTTGGGTCCACAGTAAAGTGGCACTCCAGAAGTGTTGGGATGGTTGCACACAGTGCAGTTTTGTCCCACAATGAACAATATAAAACCCTCACCATTGGCTGAAGACAGACATAAGTGTTCTGAGCAGCAAAACGTTAGCACAGATGAAGGAAGAGAAATCCGCGGTTCAGACGCTTCAAGGAACCAGGATGACTCCTAAACGTCACCGGGCCTGTATTTTCAGTCCGTCAGCGTGTTGAAGAGGAGCGAGGTGACAGAGTCCATCGCCGCTAGAGAAACTCAAGGTCGATTATCGCTCTAACCTAATTTCTTCATAAAAACAATTAAACCGCGCGCACTCTGACCTGTCCTTCAGCTGCCCGCGCATTCGCAGACGACGCCAACGCATCCCCGATGTCACGCTTTCTCTCAGTGACAAAATCGATACTTTTCCCGTTCGGTTTCTACAAGGGGGAAGCCACCAGTCATTTCAGTAAAGGGTTTTAACTGAGTGCATCAACTAATTGTTTTTTTCACGCGATTTTAAATCGTGGCCTGAAATCCTGCACGCTCCCACATACCCCAACAAAACTCTCTCACACACACATCTTACTTTATTTATTTTTGATTGAAAACCAAGATCTCTCTTCAACTGTTCCTTTGAGGCCGACACTCGTCAAACAAACTATCAAGTAAAGTGAAGCTGCAAGCAGCATGTATATCCTCTAAACTGCGAAATGACCTCTGGGCGACTGGATTGGGTAATCTGGGCTGTAGTCGAAAAAATTACGTCCTATGTCTTTTTCCTTACCACTCCTCCTTGACCTCGATGGAAAACAAGGCCGTGAGGTCAAGGAATATGTGAAGGAGAATTCATAAGGACTTAGGAAAAGACAACCGCGGAGCGAAGAGAATCCGACCGCACTTACACTAGGCTACGTAATTACGCGACGGCGGATGTTATTGACGTGGGTGCGCCGTTGGTGAAACTACAGTGTTCCGAAGATGGACCACTAAAAGCGCGTCTTAGATACTTCACCCTGTGTGTTCTCACCGTGTTGTTTCATGCAGGCTACATAAACGTGGACAACCCGGTGAAAATGTTCATTCATTACCAAGGTTGGAATTGAAATAAAAAAAAGGAATACAGGCTACCAGTCACAACGGTGAAACGAAATGGTTGTCACACTTTGAATGGTTGCTCACGCTCACCCTTCTGTCCACTCATATTTACTGACATGAATCCAAATTAGTGCGGCTGTATGAAAATAATTGTTAAATTTATGCATAACATGTTAGGCCTACACACCTACTACTGTACATGTCATCATTCTTATGTTTCAAAAATACTGAATTAAAAACATCATCTGGCCAAAAACCTCTCATATCACTTGTTGATCGTGAACGGCCTAACAGCGCGTCGCTTTAAGCGTTGCTGCCGCAAGGAATTGTGGGGCCGACATTATCTCCTTTCCTTTCATAAAGGATGGTCCAGTGTACCCTATGCTAAAGAAGATAAGAAAGGAGGCACTGAAGCACCTTTCCTTAGCATTTAGAGAACGTGACCAGCTCTTATCGTGGCTGCCAGTTCACTCAGTTAGGAACCTTCCTAGGCAAAAAAGACTATTGGACCGCAGCCCTGGCCTCGTCAGTGTCGTAAAGACATCACCTGATACATGTGGTGTAGAACAGTCCCTAATACAAATCATCTCTGAACGCGTCGACATTTCATATTTCCTCCAAAACTGTCCTGATAGTACAAAATCACTAGCTGAGTCTGTGAAAATTAAGCGAAACAAAATTTCCGTTTTCCACGATCCGTTTCTCTATCTTCGCCGATTCGGTTGTCGTTTAAGAGCACGACGGACCAGCAGCGTTACAACAGTAATAGACATGATTTAAGACATCGACTTTGCAGGATGACAGTTGTTATTAAACATAAAGTGTGCGTTTACATCAACATACGGCTGTCAGAATGTTTGATTAACATGCCAAGACACAACCTCCCAGAATCAACACTGTGTCAAGCAAGATAATATTATTAAAACGTATTCAGAACGAGTCAAGGACTTTTGGTTGACTGAAAGTTTACATATTCAGGCAGGTAAATAAACCCAAACGGCCCGTCCGATGGATCCTCAGCACTGTTCAGTATTCCAACAAAGTCCTAAAATAACCTTCTCACAACTTCCTGACCTCAATAATTTCATTAATACCGCAAGGACGTGTAGTCTTTTGTTTGTGTTTGGCGCTCGCTTTCTTGTTTGTGTCAGCGTTTACCGCACAGCTAACATAAAAATATGACTTTATCTTTCCACTGAAGGAGCTGAGGCACCTGCTAATTTATGTATCTCGTGGCCAAAAAGCGGACGCACTGAAAAACGTACCGTCTCCGCTTCGCTAGACGTGCAGCGGGAAGATGTTTTTTTTATTAATGCGCAGAGAGCGGAGGGTTTTCGGAGTGACGTCACGGTGGCACGACTAATTAAACCATATGCCACACATATTGAGGTCATCCACAATGCATTTTATTAACGAAAAAGAGGCCCCAAAGTGCACGTGTCACGTGCTATGACAGTCTGTTTGGTTACTGTCTCTATCAATGCGAGCGCAGACTTCAGTGATGTGTAGTGGCACATGTCATTATGTAACATAACATCATAGAGGATTAGCATTACAATTAGGAAGTGCATATAAACATAAATAAATGGATTCCTATCATGGTCTCAGCTTTTTTGTTTTGTTTTGTTTTGGTTGTGTTTTCTTTGGGGTTGTTTTTTTTTTTTTTTTTTGCATAAAAACTGCTGTGTTTTGAGGTTGCGTAGTCACTTTAAGTTTAGAAGGCAGTCCGATTGAATTTGGTGTATGAATATAAAAGCCATTAGTCTCCATTCACAGGAGAACCAGCGCTATCCCAGTGACACAGCACTTCTGAGATGAGGTAGCGCCTGATGGCTGACGGACATCTCCAACAGAAACGGACAACCAACGCAGAGCAGCGATGAGAAATTCTCTCTCTCACACACACACAGACACACACACACACACACACAGAGGTCTGATTCTTTGTTCATTCAGTGCAGTGCAGTTTGTGTCACTTAGGGTCTTCCTCTCTTTCGCTAATGCTCCTCAGAATGCCATCTGCCTGGCGTTTTCTGCTAAGCTCTCTCTGCTCAAACTCAATTTGGTGTCAGAGCGACGTCCAAGACCTTACCAAGCATGACAGACCCTGGAGGGAGGAAGAGAGGGGACACAAAGGGAGGGGGAGGGGGGGGGGGGGGGGGCCGCTAAGGAACGTGCCAAGAAGTCCCTTCAGACTGTCGTTCTTTCTCTCTTTCTCCCCCCCCCCCCCCATTTTTTTATTTAATGTGGTAACACGGTGCTATGCCTAGGGGCACACACAGCAGACGCACTCAATACATAGCTTGACCTTCCAGACAGTTGAAACACTTAATCTAGTGACAAAGGAGCTCAGTGGATGAATCATTGCCGTACGTAAAGGTCAAACAGCCACTTTAATCTGCAGACGGGATTCCGGCGCGTGGTCTGTGGCTAACGCTAGCAAATCCTGCCCATGTCTTTGAACCTGGCAGCGGAGGTCAAAAGACTCTCCGTTTTATGAAATCCCTTCTTTTTACAAGCAGGATGAAGTGAGCAGTTCAAAGAATTAACATCCAAAAAAAAGAAAAAAAAGTATTAGATATCTTTAGGCATCGCTAATTGTCAGGCATTGCTGGTATCACAGTTGGCCGTGTTTTGGTAGGGTCAGACGGACACGGAGCGCCCCCTTTCTAGTGTCAATCGGGCACCCGCACGGCTGTGAGTGAATCCATGGGAACGGTGTGAGCCTCTACACATGCTCTGTTCCCATGGAGACGCAACATTTGTGGTCACCAGTTACAGTCCAGTGTATCAGTGAAACTACATGTTAGTTAATATTGTTAGTGTATATTGTCTTGTTATAGTTTCTGTTAATGGTGTGAATATAGACATCAAATGACTGGACTTGCAGATGGCGGGCAGCTTTTCTGTGGCGCTAGACAACATGAGGGAGAGGGAATACATGGTTGTTTGGCCTGTGTTTTTGGTGAGTCAAACACTGTGAGGCATATCCCATTTGCTTCCAAATCCTTGAAAGTGCTGGAAGGCTTGTTAGCATCCTGTTACCATTACATCTGAAGAAATAACGAGGCACGTAGCATAGCGCTTCTTCCCTCACGTCAACAAAATGACACAGCGTTGGAAACCAGATTTTGTTTGTTTGTTTGTTTTACATGGTGTTATATGTGTGGTCAATGCTATCTCACTGTCGTATGGCTACCACACTAGCACTCTGCTAATGCTAATGTATGGGCTGATGTGTAAATCAAAATAAGAAATTGTAGCTAAAGCTAACACATACTGAAGGTCGTCATGATCCACAAGGAAAGACCATGCTGAAAAATGAACTGTTATTTTCCTGCAGTTCACATAAGCACATCCGCCGTATAACCGCAATACAATCCCATTAATACAGTTGTGGTTGGTCAAAGAATGGTGCGTTATATTTCTCTTTTTTTGGTCAAGTTTTTGAAATGCATTTTCGCTCTGACATACCTGAAGTTATGTTTCAGAGGAGAGCATTCAGTGAGTGGTAGAGTCAAAGTTATGGATTTATGCAGAGCGTGACTGGAAAAGTAGATCTTTTGGGGCCGACAGGGAACCTCTGATTAATCTCTTACGCCGCTCTGTAGAAAACATGCACAGATTGTGACGTCTTAAGGGAGAGGGGCAGGTAAAGTTACCCAGTATCCTGAGTAAAAGATCTCACGTCAGAAACACACAACTTGGCCCATCGCGTTCCCCCACATGTACATTAGGGTGTTTGTGTATACGTGTTAATGTTAGTGTGTGTGTGTGTGTCCATCTGTGCATGTGTGTGGCTGTGTGAGTGTGTGTGTATGTGTGTGTGTGTGTGTATCGGTGCGGCCCAGCTCTCCAGTGGTCTCATTAGCCGCCTCAGCTAGCGTCGGCTCTCCGGATCAGCGCTGGCCGGATTCTGACTGTCGGAACGCCGTTCCAATCCCAGACAAATCAAACAAAAACACTCCCATTCCCTCAAATCCGACTCCCGCCAGAATGCCCAAGCAACATTCCCAAAAACAAAAAAAACCAAAACAAAATCATCGCAGTGTCTTGGAAACACATGTTTGCCAGACAAGACAGCTTTGCCATCCAGCTGATGGGTTAGATGGACGCCAGACAAACAGGGCACTGTTCCCCTTTTCACTCAGGGTATGGAGAACAAAGCGGAGAGTATTTTTTTTCCCTGTATCTGTAAAACAAGAGAAGTGCTTTCATAACAGGTTTTAGAATTAGCCAGAGTGTTCTACTTGAAAAGTAACTCTAATAAGGTTTGTGCTAAATGGTCCGAGGCATGTTTAACGGTGTATTCAGGGGTTTTTTCTTTCTTTCTTTCTTTCTTTCTTTTTGGGAACAACCCGTTTGCCTTTGTTTTAGTAAAATTCTAAAGAGATGGACTCCGTTAAGGACAAAGGGCAGTGTTGCGCTCCAACGCTACAAACCCTGCTGTTACAACAGAAAAGGATCGCCGTTCTTTTACAACACGTTTTCAGCTGAAGAGGAAGAACCAACATGAATATTGGCCAATACGGGGGCTCAGTGGTGAGCACTGTTGCCTCACAGCAGGAAGGTCCCGGGTTCGAATCTCCAGCCGTCCCAGGTCCTTTCTGTGTGGAGTTTGCGTGTTCTCCCTGTGTTTGCGTGGTGGGTTTCCGCCAGGTGTTACGGCTTCCTCCCACCATGTGTTAGGGTTAATACCCTGGCTGGAAGAACTGGCTAAAAGGCCCTGTTCTGTGTGTGTTCCTGTTCTGAATTTTGACTGCTCACTGTGCCTAGTGTATGCGTGACAATGAAGTACTTAACTTCACTGACTCCTAATTCATGAGATGTTCTGGCAGAAGTGAACATAGCCAAAAAAAAAAAAAAAAAAAAGAAATCACCAGGATTGAAGAAAAGTTTAGCAAGCAAGGTCAAAAACCATGCATTTAAGAATCTGTCTTTTTTTCTTCCACAGCGGCTCAGAAAGGTGTAATTGCAGAGCGTGTGTAAGCAGTGAGCGACGTTCTGTACCGGAAAAAAAACAAAAAACCCCAAGGCCCTTACTCACAGATGGCAACTGGACACGAGACAAAAGATCGCTTGTCAACGACGCAAGTCTACCCGTGGACTCCTCCATTCAGCTCCCACAATGCACGTCCAGAACCTGTTGCTAGTGGTTACAAGATAATTAATGGTTCTCTCTGTGCAAAAGGTGCGCATTGAAAAAAGGGAGAGGGAGAAAGGAGGAAAAAAAAAGTCATTTAAGCCATAGCAGTCTAGGATGGACACAGAGCGAAAGGTAACCTTCAAAAAAAAAAAAAAGAAGGAAGATGATGACAAAGCTAATTTTTTTTTACAGTCATATTAATACACTGGGGGGAAAGGAGAGAAAGAGAGAGAGAGAGAGAAAATGGTTTGTTGTGTCTTTAGTTTTAGAATGTTCTGGATGGTTGAGATCTCTGTCGGGAAATTTAAAAAAAAAAAAGAAGAAAAAAAAAAGAACGGTCTTCCTTGTCCGAGTGCGTACTATTCTCTTTCTCTTGTCTGTGTGTGGAATATTTTATAAAGTGGATTGTCAAACATGCTATCGCAAGAGGTCTTTTTTCTCTGTCTTCCGCACGGCACCGCCTAGACTTTTAAACAGCTGGCGTGGAATACCGTATGTATACAGTGTGTTTTGACATCGAGATGTGATATTTTACAAACAAGAAAAGAAAAAAAAAAACTTGCCACGTGAAGACTAGCCTGGGAGATGAAGAGCGTGTACGCAGAACATGGTTTTAAAATCCCTCCCAGTCAGACGCCTTTTACACAAATCATACATTCCACATTACGTTATGTGACGTTACATTATACTCAGTTACACTTTGTCTAAAGTGTATATTCACTCATATTTACCCAATGCTTTGACTGTTTCCATTCTTCATAATGTGTTCCCTGATGGTCATTAATATTCAGTATTGTGTCTTATGAATATGCATAAATGCATTACCATATAGCATCATAATATAAGCTCTGTTCTCCTTCAGAGGCGTCCAATGCTTATTCTCACTCGATACAGAAAAAAATAACCAACAAGACTCTTGATTATAACCTTTGCCAAAGGTACAGGACTGCTGACTCATCCACTCGTGTTTACAGAGCAATAGTGGGAAACATTCCGGAGACTTCTGAAGTCATCCGGCCGGAAAAAGCTGACAACGTACGGAAAGAACAAATTGTTTGACTTGCTCTGTATTTATCATATGGAGAAAAAAAAGAGAAAAAATTCCACAACTTTCACTTTAAACGCTCGGAGTTTTCATCAGCAGACTTGGAATTTGTTGAATGCATTATGGAACATAAGGAATGCGTATGATTAAAATATTCAGAGAGTTGCTTCAGCGGTGATATGATCAGTGACTTTCAAATATGTTCAAACATTGCATTGGTACACACACACACACACACAAACTCACACACAAACTCACACACACACACAAACACACACACACACACACACACACACACAAACTCACACACAAACTCACACACAAACACACAAACACACACAAACTCACACACACACACACACAAACTCACACACAAACATTACGCGATGCACTCCAAATATTAACCCCAATCAGTATAATATGCAAAACAATATTAGTATTTATTGGACAGCAGGAAAAAAAGAGCGAGAGAGAGCGAGAGAGAGAGAGAGAGAGAGAGGACGGAAACATTCCAGATAGGGAAAACTAATTACTCGTGTTTAATGAGTCATTGTTAGTGTGAATGGACTGTTGTTTTCTCACTTTGATATCAGTGAAGCATTCTGAGCTGCAGGCTCAGTGGACACCCGGAGAATATTCACCGAGCGACGAGACCCACTCTTGAGACCGGCAAACGGCGGTAAATCGGTGGTGGCAGTGGGGTCGGAAAAGGGGGTGCGGGGGGTGGGGGTTGGAGAAAGGCACCAGGTGTCCGGGGCGGAAACGGATATTGAAGGTTAATAGCCGTGCTAAGAGAGACCTCCGATTGTTTTGTTTTTATTTATTTATTTGTTTTCTTCAGGCGTACGAAACACAACAAACCCTCAACACTCTTTGTCTTCCTGAATGCGTAAGTGCTACATTCCCTTAGGGCTTTGAGAGTGAGACTGGTGACTGGGGGGGGGGGGGCTCTGTTTGCGTGTTGAACGTCGCCCATCAATGGAGAGGGTTCTTGAAGGAGACATCTGATGACGAACAGTTCATTCGCGAAAACCTTGGACTGACTCTCTTTTTTTTTTTCTTTTCTTTTCTTTTTTTTTCGGTCCAAAGTCAAGTGAGAGAGAGAGAGAGTGTCGGCAGTAGAGAGAGAATGCCTCAATTATAGAAGGTAAGGGGCCAAGCACCTCTCCAGATACCTATTTAATGGGCCTCAAACTCACAAAGCACTTTCTCTTTTTATTTCTCATGCTCTCTCTTTCTCTCATACATCATCCATTTCTCTCTTCCTCTCTGTTTTCCCCACTCTCACTGCTACGCGCGCATACACACACACACACACACACACAGTATCTGTCTCTCTTTGTTTCCTGTCTTCCAGCCTTTCTGTCTCTCCTCCTCATGTCTCTCCTGAGGGAAGTGAGATGAAAGGTGCAGCTTCGGGCTGACGTAACGGGTCTCCAGGCCAACCTTCACCAGACCTGCATGTCCACACTAACCCCCCTCCTTAATTAGGACCAAAAAGAGAGAGAGAGAGGATACTAAGACCCTTCTCTAACACGTTTGTCCGCCAGGGCGGAGTCTCAAATCAGCTTTGATGTCTCCCTGATAGTTAGTCATTAGGTCTGGTTTCTCCTCTGTGTGTGTGTGTGCGTGTGTGAAGAGCAAAGTGCACCACACAAGAACAAAGCGGTAGATTTAAAAGGATTCTGTGAAAATCAGTATGAAGGCGTAATTCCACCTGTATGAGGACTGTCACATTCTGTTTTATTTGGAGTTTTTTGTTGTTTTATTTCTCAAATGAAAGACACACCCTCACATATCAAAGACCTCAGTCAGTCCAAAACAATGGCCTAAATAAAAGAGTGAATCAGAGTTAAGCAATAAAACCCTAGGGCTGTAGAGCCTTTCTCACAAAAAAAAAAAAACCTGGACCTTTCTTCATTATTAAACGGTTTATTTGAATTGGCTTTTAGACTGACTTTTTGCCCCAGTCGAGACCTGCTTGCTGTCTAGTCACATCAATCAAAGTTTGCCATTTGTTCAAGTGAAGTGAGTTACTTTGTAACTGTAAATTAAAACCTAAATTCCTATTTATTCTTGCCTTAACACCCCCCGCCCCACCCCACCCCCACCTCCTTTTTTTTTATTATAGAATATTTGTTGATGACAGAAGTCCCCTAATATTGAACATGTAAATACTTGCCAGACTGTGGACTGTCATTAGTGGCATCCATCTTGCAAAACCACCTTAAGACATAGTGAATTCAAATATTCTTGCAGAAAACTAGCGGTCTTCAAAACAATGTTTAAGAGGTCATTAACACACAGCAGTGCATACCGCACATGAATTCATTGTAATGCGGTTATTAAAAGCGGTTCAAGAGTAAAAAACAAACACAAAAAAAAGAAGACTTTTTTTTTAGTCTCAAAAATCACTAACTATCCATAGGACTGTGGAGCAAAAGATGTTTTACACCTCACGTTTGTGTGTCGTTGTTGTTCGGAAATATAATTCTGAGATGCAAAACAGGGTGGGGAAAAAAAAAAACGCCCTCTGACAGATTTTTATGTCAGAAAAAGTTTTCGGTTGCCAGTACTTTTCCAAAAAAAAAAAAAAAAAAAAGTAATCTAGAAAGTTCGTTTTGTTGGCAGGAGAGATTAATGGCAACAGAATGGAAGAGGAAACTGCTTTTTTTTTTTCTTTTTTTTTTTTTTTTTTTTACCCATCATCCCTCTCCATTCATCCCTCAAATTTCATTGGTCTGCCTGGAGAAAACCTTTTGCAGTGACAGCGAAGACTGAAACACAACCTTTTGAATGACCTTTTTTATTCCTTCGCCTCTCTCCACATTTGACATCACTTGCCCCATAATGCAACAGCGATCCACGGCCGACCGTGTCTAATGGACACCTTCACATCTTCGCGCGGAGTTCGCGTGAGAACTATCGAAGACTTAAGTTTTTTTTTGTTTTTGTTTTTTTCACTCCTCCTTTTTTTTTTTCCCCCTACATGCCCCAAAGTTACATTTTCGTAAATGAAAGGCGAGGAAACAGGGCTTGCTGTGAATACGAGGCTTTAACTCGACTTTTAAAAAGAAAAACGCGGTCCTTCGATCCTGCAGAGTGGTGGCGGCGGCGTTCCGGACTCGGCGGAATATCCTCACAGATAAATGTTTTTAAAAGCGCTGACAAAATGTTATTTGTTGACATTTACCCGCCGAAGGTCCCCGGAGCGTCAAGCCTGACAAGGTTGCATGCCTAGGCTTTTAATCCACGCCAAGAAACCAGCGATCTGTGTTTCATAGACAACAAAGCCTCTTCCAGGAACGTGAAAAAAAGAGAAAGAGCATGGTTTTACATCAACACTTAAAGAAAAAAAAGAGAGAGCGAGAGAGAGAAAGAGAAAGAGAGAGAAACTGAGCTGAAGTCATTATTTACAATATGATACGACAGCTCAAAAAGTCATCCAGTGCGTGTCTGTGTGTGTGTGTGTGTGTGTGTGTTTAATTACAATGAAATGCCAAATTAAAACCCGTTTTCAGTGATTGGGGTATTAAAAGTGAAACATTAAGGATTTGTATATCATTTGAAATTTTATAAAACTAAAAAAGGAGAGAGAGGGAGAGAAAGAGAGAGACAGAGTGGTCTTTATAAGGGAGATGTGAAGCGAGAGAGAGAGGGGGGGGGGACACAGAGACATATGAGGGAAAGGTTAAAGAAAAAAAATAAATAAATAAAAAAAATTTCAGCCTGGACGCCACTTGACGGCCGAGAGTCCCAGGCCGGACTCGAAACCCGTGTTCACAACACGCTACCCCCCCCCCCCCCCCGCCCCCCCCATTCGCTATCCCAGCCAACGCCACGCAGCCGTGGTCCGGGGGCGGAGCAGGAGCCGTGTTATCCTCCCGGCCTCCGGGGGGACGTATCTCAATACGGAATCATTGATGGTGATTACACAGGATGTGTCATATTGATTTTTAAGATTTATTAGACCTAGACTATCTTGCTTAGGTTCACGGCCTCGTGGACCCACTCATTTATATTGCGCTCTCTCTCCTTGACAGGGAAAGTCCAGTCGAGCCAACAGTTTAAAAAAAACAAAACAAAAAAACAACTTCAGACTGAGGGTTTTTTTTTTTTTTTTTTTTTTGTTGGTCTCTTTCCTCCTCTTAAAGGTTTTTGACCTTCAAACAGAGAGCAAAGCTTTGAACATCGAACACAAAAGAGGTTTTTTTGGGGGGGGGGGTTTTCGGACAAAGGAGCGATGACCAAAAGCAAAGCGCTAGCCCGCCGGTCAAAAAAGATTTAAAACAATCGGAATAAGGATCGACTCCGATTCGGAGAGACGGCTTTGGGACTCTTTAACGGCGGACCCGGGGGCGATTTTTTTCGACTTCCCTCCGGATGAGGAACAGCGTCCGGAGCGACCTGTCGCCTCTGATCGTCCAGTGAACGGGAAGAGTTCCAGCTCTGTTGTCGTTTACTTCACTGTAGTGTAAATTCACTGAGAGGTGGAAAGAAACGTGGACAGGGGAGGGAGTTTAGAGTATCGAGGAAGGTTACCGTCAAATCATGAGAGCTTTTGTCTTAGCTCTGTTTTTTTTTTTATCCTTTTTTTTTTTCTCTCCCTCTGAGCTGATGATTTGACTCTTGTGATTCTCTCTCTCTCTCTTTTTCTCTTTCTGTTCTTTATCCTGCTGATGGGCCCATGGCCAAGTGTTGGACTGTGGGCGACTCTAGTGTTTGTCGTTTTTTTTTTTGTGATCTAAATGTGCTGGGCTCTCTTGATCTGGAAAGGGAGTGTTTTCATTAAATGGATTAGCATTGATCCAGTGACCATACGAGCCCAACGAGCCCCCCCCCCCCCCCCCCAGACAGGGCCGCACACCTCTTTATTACCAGCCCGCAGAAACAAGGGTGACAGCTTCCCAACCTGTCTAGTGTCCCCGCCCGAAGGCTTCTCTTTACTTCTACACAGTTGCCTTTTCTCTCACGTTCTCTTTCTCTGTCTCTCTCTCTTTCTGTCTCTCTGCCTGTTCCTCTGTCTTTCCCGTCCCTCTGTTTCTCCTGTCTCTTTCTCTGTCTCTCTCTTTGTCTTCCTCTGTCTCTCCTCCTCTTACATCCGTTCTCTCTCTCTCTCTCTCTCTCTCTCTCTCTCCCTCTCTCTCAGACCCAGAGGTTGGCAGCCTTGCTTTACTGCAGAGCCAGGGTAAATGCAGGCTTTTGCTCCAGTTCCACTCAGACGCACCTGAATCAGCTAACCAAGGCTCTGATTTGCATTTGAACAGCAGTGTGGTGTCCTGGGTTAAACTCTGAGAGAAAGTTTACGTACACTCCACCTCTTTTGGCAGACGGTCACCGGGACGGTCGCTTTAAACCAACGCGGAGAAGAATTTTGATAAATACAGAGACCGCCACGGAACTCTCTTTTTTTTTTCTCTCATTAACAAACAATGACATAAGTATTCAGAACCTCGCTCTTCACTTTTGGTTTTCATTCTCACGTTTGGGTTATTTCGGCAGAAGTCTAAAGAGTGTATGGGTTTGCTGTAAATGAGTTGTCCACGGTAAGCGTCAGCATTCCTCTGAGATTGCGTTTGTCAGGTCGTGATGTTGCCTTTGTACACGTTTTAAAAATCGTTCACAAACACCGTTTGTTGTTCATTTAGCTGATCCTGTCAGCAAGTACCAAGAAATCAAGATGAAACTCAGAAAAAACAACAACAACAGCAACAACAATGAAAAATATAACAACTAAATTACCACGAGTTCCAAATCCTTTCACGAAACAAAGAAGAGAAACATGCCAAGTGCAGACTGATTGAGCTCCTTTTTTTTTAAATGAGTTTGTTTCAAAGGAACAGCAATTACTGGGAGTGGAAAACTGGGACACTGTCTGTTTAAGATCTTGAACAATCTCCAGGACTCTGAGGAGATCTGAAGACCAGTGGAATTGTAATGCTATTTGATCATTTATACAACCAAGGTCCATTCTGATAGATATACAAAAAACATGGGCCAGATTAGTTCTCTGTTCCACCATTTTCTCAAGGCAAGGTCTGCCCGAGGTGGGCGCAGTTTCCAAGATACATTTACATTTACGTAACCTGACCTCCCCTGATTACAAAGCATTGTTTTGATCCAAGATGCGTGTGTGTGTGTGTGTGTGTTTGCACACTATACATATACTGCTGTAACAGCCCAAAGATCTTGTCTACTACATTAACCAGAGGTCACTGGAGGTCAACCCCCCTGACTGAAACGCCTTTTATTGAAAGCAAAACAGGGAACGGCTCAACTGGAGGTGAAACTGGATCCTGAAAGTTCATCTAGTGCCATTGTCACTTCAGATTTCTATCCTAGCCTCACTGTCAAATCCGACCACGACTATCAACATGTCAGTTTTTCATCTGAAACAAACATCATCTCTTAAAACAAAACAAAACAAAACCCAAAACACGGATAGCAAAGAAAATGAAATGACTGGAGCAGGTAGACCAGCTGACCAGTGTGGGCCAACAAATCCCTAACCAGAACCAGCTCTCAGACAGAAAGATCTTACCAGACTCCTCAGTCCAAACAAAAGAACAGACGAGTCTTTTGGGTCACTGCTGACCTGCTCGGATCAAAGCTAAGCCAAGAACGCGTCCTTAAAAGGACAAGAAAACACAACACTCGCTCTGTGTGAAGGAACAAACACAAAAATGGCATCGGAGAACCAACAAAAAGAACGAAAAAATATTTCAAATCGGAAAAAAATGGAGACGAAACAGAAGTGCGCAAGGTGGATGTTCTCTATCGGTGTGGGCGGTTCCACCAGGGGCATGTGTGAAGAACATGAAGATGGAACATGTTTTTACATGGGGTTAGACCCCATCGCTCCTTCCCTACAATTATGATGTCATCACTGATTGAGGGATCCCCCCTCCCCTCCCCCCAAGGAGTGCGGCATCTACTGGACGCCCCAAAACCCAGACACCAGAGAGAAAAAGAGAGACGAAAAAAAAACACAAATATACGTGGGGCACACAGAAGAATGTGCAAGGGCTTGTGTGTGTGTGTGTTTGTGTGTGTGTGTGTGTATCTGTGGTATATAATGTATATGTAGTGTGTGGTATACAGGTTACCAGGCAACGACGTTATACAATTTTATATGAAACTGATTTTTTGAACACATTGGGTGTACTCAGACATTCTTGAAAAGTTCTGAAAAGATGAAAGATGTGAGAAGATAAAACAGCTCCTGCTTCTTTGAAGCAACGTCTACACCTCCGTGTCTTTTGTCAGGCACCAAACAATATCCACTGCTGCACGCAGCTTTTTTTTTATATTGCATTTGTCTGTTTGTTTTGTGTTTTCTCTCTCTCTCTCTCTCTCTGTCTGTCTCTCTCTCTCTCTCTCTCTCTCTACCGGGTTCCCGGTGGCCTATCAGCTAAATTCTTGCACCCTCTAATTGAATCAAAGAAATAAGTTTAAAATACGTGACTTTTCAGGTCAAAGTCCCATTCCCCCCCCCCCCCCCCCCCCCGCCCCATTTTCTGCTCGTTATTAATCAAAGACATGTCAGCTTGGAGAAAAGGCTTGGTAACTTTCAAAGTTAATCTTTGTAGTTAAAATGCCAAGCTGTCACAGTAGACCCTGTACCTATGATAGACTAGTCTGTCACTGTGGCTGATGGCCCAAGCTCTGACACAGTGATGGATTGTGGGATAGGAGGCCAGGGTGGAGGAGGGGTCTGGGGGGGGGGGGGGTTGTGCGTTTGTGCTTGTGTGAGATCCAGGTGGTGCCAGCGTCTTGTGTTGTTGTCATGGTTGTCCTTGTTGTTTTTCTTATCTTTATCAGTACATGTCTGTGTGTTGCTGTCCTTTCTGTATGGGATCTACATTCTTCAGAGTTTATGACACTTTGGCCCTGTCTATCTCTGTTCTGTCTCTCTCACTCTCTCTGTCTCTCTCTCTGTATCCCCTTTAGAGGGGGATGTTGTTAATATATTTGTTTTCTGGTGTAAGGTGATGTAAGGATGAGACACATCTGATAAAAACGCATTCTGACGTTTATAAAAAGTGAAAATGTCATGCCCCCCCCCTCCCAAAAGAACCCCCCCCCCCCCCCCCCAAAAACCAAAACTTTAGTAAAAAAAGACACTGAGTAAGCCTGAGCCCAACTCGAGCAGAACCATCGCGGGCCGAGCCGCGCGAGAGAGAGGGACGGCACCGGCCCAGAACTTGGAAAATGAGATCGCTGCCATTAGAGAAGAGTGTAGATCTTAGCGGTGGGGGAACAATGAGGTGTGAGGAGGGGGGGTGTGGGTGTGTGTGCGTGGGGTGGGAGTAGGTGGTGGGGGGGGGGGGGGGGGGGGGTAGGTGGTGGTTGCTGCTGACTGGGGCTTTTCTTTGTGGCTGAGGGAACCGTGTTCTTTCCCGGCTAATTAGTTCCCGGTCTCCAGCCGAGTCACGTCACATTCCCCCTCCCCGGCCTGCTCCTCTTGGCCGTCGTTAACCGTAAAAAAGGGCGGGAGGGGTTGGACGGGGCGGGTTGTCAGGCGAGAAAGGTCTTGCCAACAAACTTAACACGGACTGTCAATGAGCTGAACACCGGTGGAGCTCTCAGAAGGCGCATTGTTGTCTTTTTCTTTCTTTTTTTTTTTTTTTCTCCAGGATCTCCGAGACAGGACGTGCTATAAAGCAGAGCTCCACAACACAACCTGGATCTTATCATGGTGTGAACTGGCTTCATGGACCTCTGTAGGCAACGCCCTGCGGTTCTGATCAGCTTATCGAATCTTTACAATGAACAGCAACAGTCATTTTCATTTGTGTTGTTTTTGTTATTGTTATTGTTGTGGGTTTTTTTTTAGGAATACTGTCATAAAGAGTGCCAGTACTTTTACTAGACAATTGTACAAACTGGAGAAAACCGGAGAAAAACGAGGGTTATTATCCGTGAGCCGAGGGTAACGTCTTCAGCGGTGCCCTCCACACTCGCAGCTCTATATGATGGAGACCCTTTCAATTCGGTGGATTCGCCACGTCTCATAAATACTAAAGTCAATGGTCTGTCCAAGACAACAAAAAGGGCTTACTTCAGCAGTGCCCACAAAAAATATCCCCGGCCGAAAAAACAAAAAACAAAAAACAAGCACAATTCCCCTTCATACGTTTTTTTTTTCCCTTTACCCTCAGTGAATTCATCCTTATCGCGACATTTTTTAGCTGATTTAACAAAAAAAACAGGTACAGGTACAGTTCTCACTGTTCTTCTGTGTCTACTGCAGCATACCCACAAAGAAGGGGTGCTCGTCTATAAGTCGTAGCTCAAAAGAAAATGACATCATAAACAAACAAACAAACAAATAAATAAATAAATCCTCCTCTTACTGTCAAGTCATGTATGAGGATTTTTCTTGTCAGATGACAGAGTGCTGGTTGATTTCTCTAAAACATTAAAAAGATTAAGATTAAGTTCCTTTGTTCCATCTACCTTTGTTAAAAAAAAAGGTATTATTCTTCATTTTGTCTTTGATCAACCTGATGTTCAAAAGCAACAACCAATCACAAGGTCCCATCAGACAGATTGGAAGCGACTTGATTGGTTCAGGCAATATGACTGAGCTTCCAATAAGGGAACCGTGCAGGGACTGTGATGTTATCAGATCGCAGAGGGGACATAACAGTTATTACTACTCTATGGCATGAATCTATCATCTTTATGAAGGCAGAGTCCAGAAGAAGGTTATCCAAGTCTTATTAAGAACCAAGGAGCACATCTGGATTGAGTCTTCCCTTTGGGTTAGGCTGCAGCATGAAAGAACACTTTAGGAACTGCATGTGTGTGTGAGAGAGAGTGTGTGTGTGTGTGTGTGTGTAATGTTTTCTTTCTTTTTGCTAACTTGGATAAACATTTTGCTGAAAATACACTATTCCACTCTGGATGCCTTGTCAAACTGGGGTCAAAATCATAGTCCACACAAAGAAAAGAAAAAGAAAAAGAATGTTGCACATTGCATTTTTGTTGTCATTGGTTAAATAAGAGTGTGAAAGTGCTTCTTGTTTACGGAAATGGAGGGTCCCTAGAATCCAGCATACAAGGTGTGTGTGTGTGTGTGATGCCAGTGATGCACAGCAGGTTCATCAGAACACAGACACAGACACACACACACACACACACACACACAATATAAATGTCATTTCACATCACTGTCCTGTAATGTGACAAGTTTCTGGGTCAGAAACAAACAAATAACACGGTGAAAGAACATGACAGAAACTTCCAGAACACATATTTCATCGCTGCGAAAAGGAGCATCTGCGGCGGCCAGCCAGACGAATCAGGGAGGGGGAAGTTGAGGTGAGGGGTTCGGGGGGGGGGGGGGGGGGGTAAACACAGGGAGACCTGTCGCTGATGCATACCTAATGGATCGGAAAACAAATAAGCGGTCGTGAAGTTATGGGGCGGACGGACGGATGAAAACAAACGAGTGCGAAGAGAAAAGAGGGTCCGTTAATGAACCTTCGGCGGCGGCGGCAGCAGCCGTTAGAGGGGCCATCACGCGCTCTTATGCGGTGGCTTGTTTTACGGCCGTACCGAAGCTCCAACGAAGCCCATAACTTCCGATCTTAGCAGACCCCAGTTTGCGGAGTTTATAAAGCAAAGAGAAAGACCTAGAACAAACGACTGTTTCAGAGAGAGAGAGAGGAATCCGAGAGAGCGTAATGCAAGAGTCTTAAACAGTCTCGGTACAGAGTCGATGAAGAGAACGGCGAGTTGGAGTCTCCGTGGCGACGAGGTAAGTAGGCCAGTTAAAACGTTCTCATGCGGTCAGGCGGTTTTCCTTCCTGAGAGAAAACCAAAAAAAAAAAACCGTCTAACCACAGTTTGTTTTTTTCCCTAAAAGATCCAAAGCGATGTTGAATATGGCTCAGTAAAAGCTCCTTAAGTCCTTGTTTATACTCCTCCGTCATTTACTTTGCTTTTAAAATTGGCGTGTTGTGAAAGCAGGGAACATGAGTTATGACATGAGGTTGTTTTTTTCATATATATATATTTTTTTTGTCTTTGGGCTCAGACATGGAGATAGTCTTCTCCCCGGAGACCTCTGAAGTGCCTGGGAACTATCTGAGGGATGGTTAAAAAGTCCGCCTTGCACACTCCACTGCCTTCATCCAACCACTCTCCTGATCCCGTTTCCGTGACAACTCTAACTCCGCTCAGAATACTAGGGACTTGTCAACGCGTTACGCGTGCAGTCCAAGAAATTGAAGACCCATAAACAAAAAACACCCGTTAATATGCTGTGTGCTTTCAGCGCGGTCTCGCAAATTTTTCGTACAAAAAAAAAATACAAAACATGTCAAAAGAGTGTTGAACTCATAAGGAGTGGTCTAAATAATTATGTATCAGAAACATTGTGAATGATAGCCACTTACCCCTAACGTAATATTAACCACTTCATAACTTTTTCTGTGAGTGAGGCCCACTGTTTGTAGCATTATTAGCAAAACAGAAATCAGGGACTCTAGTTTGTGTTTCTAAAGTGGCAGCTTCTCAAATGATAATGCACAGAAATGGATACGTCTCTCATATAATCTGGATATTTATCTTAGTTCATTGCCTGCACTCTTCTTCGTAAGGATAACTGTAAGGTTGGGGTTTTTTTTGTGAGGGATTTGTTTCTTCTGGAAGGTTGTGGGGTTTTTTTCCTACATATATCCCACATGTGCACATACATGTATGTAAAAATACGATTTTCCTCAAAATGGACATGTTGAATATACTTTAACTGTTCATTAAGCAGCAAACAAGACCCGAAACTACATTTCTATGTTTTAATTTCTACAGAACAACAAAAACAAACAAACTAAAAAAAAAAAAAAACCCACTGTAAGCCTCTCAGTTCCTCTACTGATCCGCTTTAAAATCGATGGAGCATTGACTGGTTTCTAAGTCACTGGAGTGTTGTATTACCTGCGTATGGGATCTGTACCTTGTCAACATCTGCTGCTTCCCCTCCAGCTGTCAATCATCCACCAACCACCCGCCCCCCTCCGAGTCACCGGCAGGACTCCAGGGCCTGGTTCTCTAAGCATCTTTTTTTTTTTTTTTTTTTCAGTCCTTCACAGTGCTGTGCAGTTCTGATAAATGACAGAGTCATGGAATAATAGGCCCGGAACCAGGTTTGACTGTCCTCTTCCCAAAACGAAGAACACACACAAATGCTCAGGCTCTCAATCAAATCAAATATCGTTAATTCTCGGCTTAGAACATGGTAACCTTTGCACCTGTTCTTTTGAGTTCGCAAAAAAAAAAAAAAAATTAGCTATGATGTACAAAAGTAGAAACAATAGCACAATTCACTTAACATAGCCATTGTCTTTGTTCAACAGTATACCACTGATGCAAACACACCAACACACACACACACACACACACAAAGTGAGACAGCAGAAATTCAAAGGGAGATTTAGCCGTGACTCACGCCAAGCGCATCGTCCCCGCTGAAAGAGAGGACAAGTTACATGCAGCTTCAGTTTCATGTTTCGCTTTAAAATCGCAGACTTCTCCCTGCCTCACGTCTGCTCTGTGAAGTATAGGAAAGTATCCTTCTTCATGTCTTTAGCCCTTATGAAGACTCTCAGAAGTTAATACTTTGAAGTAGATGATGGCTTTAATGTCCCGGGTTAGCAAAGAAATGAAAGGCACTGAATATTCACTTATACATCTGGTTTGCCTTTTCTTTTTTTGTTTTTTTTGGGGGGGGGGGGGTTTTGGCACCTGGAGTCTCTCGTGTGCACTCAGAGGGAACGTTGTGTGATGGTGTTGTGAGACGAAGAGGCGCGACGTTTGTCTTGTACGCCTAGCGTCTAGCTCCTTGAAGCGGAGGGGTCTCCGCTGATTTGATAAGCATACACGAACTTGTGTGATCACGCGCGTACACACACACAGACAGACAGACAGACACGCACGCGCACACACAGAGACACAGACATTTACAACCATGTGTTTTCTCAAAAAGGCCTAGTTTCTACTTCAACGCTTGTTTTCCTACTCACGTAATCTATGTTTCATCTGGCATATCTAAATATGAATGCCCCAAATTTAGCTGTGGAGAACAGGGCATTTAAACCACCTCCATACATGGGGGGGGGGGATCAAACCACTCTGAGAGCTCTGGTAGTTCAGAATCAGTCTCGGCGTTTGGGAAACTGGAAAAAATCTGAACCACGTGATTAGCTTGAGTTACACTGCCCACTGCCCACCTCACGCCCTGAAATGGAAGCACGGAGGGACAGAAACCTCTGGGTCATCGCATCAGAACTCGGCTGGACAAACGATTTCGACACCGTCAGGCACAAGGAAAAAAGGGGCGGGGTCAGTGTTCTACCGTTCACGTCACAGAGACCTACCGCTCCTGAGATTCGTGATAAAGATAAATTACTCCAGACTTCCTGTATTCATGAACTTGCTCTTCTCTCATCACTCCCACTCCCTCTTCTTCTTCTTCTTCTTCTTCTTCTGTCTTTTACCACATAATAAAAGGATGTCTTTTATGACACTTCTGACAAGGTGATGGATGAAACTCCTTCATGCAAAGTATTGAGACAATTTACATAAGGGTATCAAACTTTTTCTTTTTTTTTTTCCCTCCCCCAAAATTCCTCTCCGAACGATCCTCTGTTCGCGGCGTTGGGTCTGTAACTCGGAGAGAAGTTTTTTGGATGAAAGCCGTCTTTTTTTTCCCCCCCCCTTTTTTTTTTTGAAGTTTGCCGGTTAATTTATCTGGGCCGTGTGTGATCTGAAGGTTGCTGCCGGTGGCGGGTTTTTCTCTCTCTCTCTCTTTTCATGTGCTGTGGCAAAAAAAAAAAAAACTTGCTCTGCAAAGACATTATTTAAGGAGAGTCAGATAACTTGGCATTAGTGGAGCAAATTAACGACTCATTTGGCGTGGGGTGGGTGGGGGGTGGGGGGGGGGGGGGGGCGAGGGGGCAACCGAAATAGTTTCAGAACATACACAAGTTCTGATATTTGAGGTAAATGTGCGTCGTTCCTGAACGACGAACCCGTCAACAGGGTTCACTCTCTTCCCTCCAATTAGGCATTGATTTTGCCTTAAAGAAACAGGGGAGATGACTCTCAAACCAATTAACTTCATCTGTCAATCAGTTCGGTTGTTCTCAGGCTACAACACCTGTTTGTCCGAGATGACGTTTCATAAAATCGCTCACGCGTAGCCCGACCCAATTAAAAAAAAAAAAAAAAAACACACACACACCACCGAGGTCTGTACCAAGCCTGGAACTCCCGTGTGAAACCTGCACTGTTCATCAATCATTCAAATGTTTTTCAGCAAAAAAAAAAAAAAAAGAAAGAAAATGAAGAAATTAATACAGTGAACTTTTTTTTTTTTTTTTTTTAACACAACCAGGCGCCATTAACACGCTGTCTCGCACACACAAATACACATAGACACTTACACACCACAAACTCCACTATGAAACATGCATTAGTTGTTAACTGGTGAAAAAACTAACAGTAGGAGGGAATTTGTTGTGAAGTTTGGGTAACAGACTTGATTTCATAAACAATTAATCCAATTATTGATATACTTCCAATATCATACCTAAATATCTGACAATATCTAGAAATGTTCATGCCAGAGTAAACGGACAGGGGACTAGATCTTTTTGCCTCCTCCACTGAAGGACTGTCTAAAAAAGGCAGACAGTGTTTGGGAACGGCCATCACTTGTTTGTATAAAGAAAAACTCTTTGTTTATTTATTTATTTATTTATCAGTCTGCGTCTCTGATAAACGGGCCTTTCTTAGACTGAGGAGGGACGGACAATTCCCAGATTAATCAAGCAGTATGCGCGTGTGCATCAACGCGTTTGGCATCGTCCCAAAGTGCGAGCTGTTTATGATGTCTGGAAATAATCAACCTCTGACCAAGCTTTTTGCTTTCTGCTTATTTTTTTTTTTTTTTTGAATCTTGCCTTGACATATATAAGTTAATTTATAAACATTTCTCTCTGACTTCTAAAGAGCTCTTCACAGAGTGAAGTGGCTATAAAATGGCACTAGCATTCTTAATGATCTCAGCACTAAAAAAAAAAAGAAAAGAAAGAGAGAGAAAGAGAAAGGAGAGACAGAGAGAGAGGGAGGGAGGGAGAGAGAGAGAGAGAGAGGGAGAGGACTGAAGGACCGACTTCATTTGGATTCGCCGCTCCGTCCGAGAATATTGGCTCTCGCTCGGTTGCTGAATGATCAGAAAAGTTCAATACCCCCCTCCCCCTCCCCTCCCCCCCTCCCCCTACCCCACCCGCCCCCTTGATTGATTTCTTCAAATAATGAACCATTAAGTTTTCATTATCAATAATTGCTCTTTTACTTAATTAGGTGGCAGCGGTGCCAGTCAGGCAGCCAGTTTAAATGGAAGTCAGGAAGCTGTCAAAACAGTAAAACCAAAAGATGAAGGATTTCAGAACAGCAAATCAGGAGCAAAAAAAAACTTTCTCTCTCTCTTTCTCTCTCCTCTCTCTCTCTCTCTCGCGTGCTCTCTCTCCCTCTTTTCTCTCCTCTGCCCCTGACTTTGTACCTCAGTGAAAATGCTTGCGTTTTGACTTTTTCCAGCTCTAATCCTGTTAGCACACTGGAACGAGCGCCTCATTACTCCACCATTATCAGTCTTTCCACAGATATTCAAAACTCCTTTATGCTTCTTTCCAAAACTCAATTTCTCTTCTCCCCCCCCCCCCCCCACCACCACACCCCCCGCGTCCTTTTGTTACTGGTCGTTTTCAGAGCTCCATCCACTTCAAAAAGATCTCCACCAGCCGTCCAACCGCTGGGACGCCCAAACACCGTGAGTGACACTGCACAGGTTGGGCTGTGAGCCCAGTGCATCCTTACGGCAATTTAGTCGTATTTTAAGATACAACAAACGTAAACAAGGCTGACTCACTACTTTGTTGTGATAAGCAGACCCGGAGAGTTTTCTTTTTTTTTTTCTTCTTTTTTTTTTTTTTTTCGTTCTAGTGAGCTGTGTCTCTTGGTAAACACAAATATGCAAACTCTTCTAGAGAACTGCGTCTCCTAGCAAAACACAAATACGCACATTTTTCATAAGCGTGAATGAGGCGTGAAGGAGCCAAAGTCAGCCAAGGATGATTGCCAGGGTAATGCACAGAGAAAAATCATTCTGACCAGTATTTAAGCAAACAGAGTTAGAGGTTAACAGAATTACCAGAAACTGGAACAGCAGACAATCGTACTCCGGCTCGAAGACGGTGTTAAACAGTTAGGCTATCTGTTAGCTATTGACATGGTATTTAACACTGTGATTATGCTTAACTGTAGAAGTCTGTGGTTCTGTGGTTGCCTGGACACAGCCAATGGGGAGAGAGGTACTTGGGTCTGTCTCTCACTTCTCATTTTATTTGTGTTATTCTACAGAAGTAATGTCAAGCTATAGGTACACACTATAGGTGTCCACACATGGGAATAGTCTAATTTCCATATATGGTGCTCGTGTTGTGTTACACTCTTTGGTGCCATCTGTTTTGCTGAACTGCAACTCCCCACCCACACACACACACACAACTACACATGCACACACACACACACACACATAGACATGGACACACTCATACACACAGCAAACCTACATTATCTGCCGGGGGAAAATAACGACTGTACTACCATAGGTGTACAACAGGATATCGAGGGTGTTCAAACTTTCTACTATTCATCATCACAGCAGGGGACATAAAGTCAGTCCATTCATGAGCATCAGACGAGATGCTTTGACCCGGAACACACACACACACACACACACACACACACGCACACAAACACACGGATAGAGAGAGAGAGAGATATAGCTTGGGTTTACGAGATACAATTACTGAGTTTCACATATGATCAGAAAATAAACGCGCTGTGTTTATTGATATATTCATATAACCGGTCGTCAACTTTGTATTAACAACTCTGAGGGTGTGAAGCTGTGATAGGATGGGACCAGTGAGGGACATTCGGGTTGTAAACTGAGGCAGTATATTCTCTATTAAAACCCGTTTAATGTTCCTTATGGAGAAGGTAACTCTTTACGGCTAACTTTTATTTATTTGTTAATTTTATCCGCGCATAAACGGAGAGAAACGTAAACGCAAAGCTGGAGGGGGCTTTCTGCTCAGCTGTCAGAGAACAGAATGAGAGGATAAAGGAACGCTAAAGAAAGAACGAGAAAAAAAAAAGAAAAATGAAAGTGGGTGCTGATGGGGAGGGTGGGGTTGGGGGGGGGAGGGGGGGTGTGGGGGTCGATTTGTGTGTTTGAGGCGCACGTTAGCGCTACCACGCGAGATCGTAGATTAAGCCGTAAAGCCCTGGGAGAGAGGGGCGGAGCCAGCATTTGGAGTGACAGGTGCGCCCTAAGCCAAGTCAACAAACGCAGAAGAACATCAGAAGCTCAGGAGATTCCCGTCGCCACGGAAATAGCTCCACCGATTATGCAGCGTTTCGTTTCTTTTTTTTTTTTTTTTTTTCTTCTTGAGTCATCCAGCCGTCTCTCTAGCGGAATCGGATCTTACGACCCCGATCCACCGTTTCAGATACGTTTGTGAAAAGTCATGTTTGTATAATCAAACCGAATCAAAAAAACAAAAAAAAAACCCTTTTCAAAATAAAAGCGCCTTGGAACTCAGACCACATACCTTCCCGCTGTCCTACTTTTCCCTCTCACTGTTTCTTAATCTAAATCATACCAGAGGCATTCCGGGTTGTGTCCAGCGAGTGGAACGCATAAGCGCGGAGGCACCTTCGTACTTTGAAGACGCTATAAAAATGTAAACCATAATTTATGCGGCGGAGAGCACTCGAGACAGTATGTGTAAGAGGCCGCTCTATCCAGAGGCCTCTGGTCCGTCTCAGTAGGATTCTAATGCAACCGCCTTCCTCCAGACCGCGAATTCGAAATGGGATGCATCGTCACCCCCCTCCTCCCCACCACCCCCCCCCCCCTCCTTTTCTCCTCCTCTCGCATTCTGCCACGGCCACAAGACACTCGCTCCCTTTTCTCCTCCCTGCTTAGCATCTCAATGTAACGCGGCCTCTTCTTCCTCTCCTCTCCTCTCCGCTCCGCCGCCTTTTCATTTATCTCTCTCTCTCTACCCTTTCTTTATTCCGACGTATTTCATTCATTTCATTTATTTCGGGGGGCTGGCAATTAAGAAATGAGAGCGACATTATACCAAAAAATATGAGAGAGAGGGAGAACAAAAGAAACCTAAGGAGGGAAATGAGGAAGAGAAGAGTTTTGCTGGAATGTTCCAGAGATAATTAGTTGCACAGGAGGGTTTGCCTAAGGGGGGAAGAGAGAGAAAACAGATTATTTATTTATTTGTTCATTTATTTAGTCTATCTGCACTGTTTTCCTTTTTCTTTTTTTTTTCCTCTTGCTTTTCCCTCGCTCTTACTCCTTCACGCAGTCCCGTCTTGATTTCTTTATCTTACCCTTCTTTCTTCCTGCCTTTCATCGTGTCTTGCGGGTGTTAAACAATTTTTTCATACCGTAACCATGGTATCATCGGACGACGATCCCGAGCGCTCGGGGCTCTGTCGTGTCGAAAACATCGAAGAGCAGTCACTCGTGACCAATAAAAAAAAAAATCGAGGAGATGATACCATGTTTACACGTGTCACTGTGTGTGTGTATGTGTGTGGTTTATTTTTGTTTATATGGGTCATTTACGCACAGATAAGTCTATGGCTGGATGAATCTGTGAGTCTTCTTTATGGGACTCCCAAAAGTCGACCAATCAGAGGGAGGACAATAAAGCACAGAGCAACCGAAGACTCATGTGCTTGACTTGATCGTGTAACCATTCATTATATATGAGTTTCTTTTTCTCTCTCTCTCTCTCTCTCTCTCTCTCTCCACTTACTGTCTGGTCAAGCAGCTGGGTCTCTCCAAGCGTTTGGAAATAAAAGACAGAAGAGAGGAAATGAACTGGATAGTCAAGTCAGAGGAAAAAAAAAAAAATTTCAGCCGCTTGAAAAAGTATGTGCTCCCCCCATCAGATGTGATATATTTGACTTTTTTCTCTCTCTCTCTCTCTTTTTTTTTCCCAATGGATGTCATTAGATCTTCAGTCAAATACTAGTATTAGATACACCAGGCCTGAGTCCGCCTCATAAAAACCAAAAAAAAATGATGCTTTGTTAATTTAATAATAAAAGCAATGCCCCACTAAATATCACATATATATATATATATATATATATATATATATATATGTATAAATAAAGGGAAGATATTGCAATGCAGTCGCAGTGTTCAGGTCCTGTCATAGCGTATAGAAACTCTCAAGCGTTAAACGTGCACGACGATGACACAGACAATTAGATGTCTGCTCCGTATATTGTCTTTGTCAATGTAAGGCTCTTTTTAAAAAAAAAAAAAAAAACAAAAGCGAAAAGCAAATAGAACGGTTTAGAAAATCGCCGTCTCAATTTTCTCTTCCAGTCTCTGCTGTCACACGTCTATCAGCTGTCCTTGAGCGGCAGAATTTTTTTCATTTTTTTTTGTTGTTGTTGTTTTTCTTTTTGATCTCCAAAGTTTTTGGTGTTCGTTTTTTCGTCACTTTGAAGCATTTGCTTCGCCCTCCCCCCCCCCTACCTTTTTTTCTTCGTTGAAAGAGTCGTGCGAGTTGAAAAAAACAAACATTCGTAGTCGTACATAAAAAAAACAACGGTTAGGAGAGTAAACGACATCTGTGCTAGGGGAAGACCGTGATGTAAATGAGGTAGGATTCATAGAAAAAGCTGTCATAACATTTGTTATGAAATCATCTTCGACTGACTCTATTTGTCTTCATAATGTATCAGAACCATTGGAGACCGGGAAAATAAAACACAGTTCGAAAACAAATTAGCATCGCGGTAGATTGTCACAATTAATTTCATCTAAAAGAGCCCAAAAAAAAAAAAAAAAAAAAAGTTAGTGTGTTCTTGTGTCCTAGGGTTTGTTATACTCTATATTAGTGTTTCCTGGTCCTGTTTCTGAATGTGTTGCTCCTTAGAGACACCTGACACAACTGGTCAGCTAATAATGAAGACATGCATTCGCTCAGATGGGGGAAGGAACGAAAATCCTAGCGTGGGATTTTGACAACATGCCACTGTTGAGAATCCAGAGGTCAAGGGGCAAACATTTAAACAAAACAGTTTTCGAAAAACAACAACAACAAAAAAAAGTCTGTGTGTGACTCCGCTATGGCAGTATGTGATGAAAAGGTTTGAAAAAAAGGGGGGAAAAAAATTCCAGGACTTCAGGTTTAGTGGTCGCGATTATTTATGGTCTACGACAGTAAAAAAAAAAAAAAAAAATGCAAAGGAGCGAGGGGGGGAAAGATTCCGGAGAAATCTTTATCCTGTGAGAGAATATACATCTCCCGTCCTATGGCCTGAGTGGGCCAGGGGAGCAATTCCAGCACAAGCTCTTGGAGGAAACATCATTTCAAGCCTCAGTAAACCACAGTGTCTCAAGAGCTGCCAAACGGGGGGGGGGGGGAATACAGCCACAGAATACAAAGTCCCCCTGACCTTTTCCCCCAACGCTGATGGATTCCTCTGACCGCTCCACTGGGTCCTCAGGACCTGGACATGCCGCTCCTTCACTGAAAGACACCGCGTGTCCACACTGGAAATAACCACAGGCTTTTTTATCGGGGGGGGGGGGGGGGGGGGGGGTGCATCAAACGCGTCTCACGGAAAAGACAATGCACAGACTCGGGCGTGTTTGCCGAAACCTTATTAAAGTGTAAGTCTCAAAGGACGAAAAGGAAGAGAGCGTTCCCATGCAACTTTTAATGATTGTGGTTTGTTATTGGGTTAATTCAGTTACGGTCGAATGGGACCAAGCTGAAAAATGAATGTCATAATAATCCGTAATAACAGGTAATAATAACGTAATTTCACCTTAGTTCACGTGCGGCCGCAGAGCAGAGATCACTAGAGGGGGATTGGGGTTTGTTTGTTTGTTTGTTTGTTTGTTTGTTTTGCTTGCTGTGTGATTCATGACAAACAGAAGAAAATCATGTGCAGCTCAGTTTTGTCTAAAATCTGGTACTTCATAATATCCACATATATAGCTGCAGGAGAGAAGTTTTCTGACTGACAAAAGAACGAAACGCTGGTGTACTGAACACATCGTTGCAGTGCCTGACTTGTTGTACGGATGAATGTTAGTTGTTTTGGGGTTTTTTTCCCTGTTATCCCTCCCTGCACATGTTAGCATTAAGAGGTTCTGAATACAGTTAAACAAGCAAATAATCTGTTCCGTGGGCTTAGGCCGAACGCCAGTGCCCCCCCCCCCCCAGTTCATTCCTCCCCTCTCGTGTTTACACGCTTTGTAAGGACGACAGAAAGCGTGTCTGGTCATACTTCACAAACTTTGTCCCATGATCACCCAGATGGTTACCATGAAAAAGGCTGGGGTTTGTACACCAGCCAAGAAGAGTTAAAAAAAAAGAAAAATCCAGCCGTTTTTTAAATCTTTTTTAATGTTGTTGTTGTTGTTGTTTTTCCCAGTCCTTGGCTCTGACTGACTCCATGCATGAGGACAGCGCATGCCGCTAATAGCCCACCTGCTTGTCGGCTTGACCCCCACTCTGTCATACCGCTGGCCTCCTTGGCAGGTCCTTGCCCTAAAATGGCCCCCCACCCCCCCCCTCACATTTTGCATATTCATTAAAAAAAAAAAAACAACTCCAGTAATGGTCTAAAAGTCAGGAAGTGACTTCCAGCTTGTGCGTGTCAGAGGACAGGGCTGAAGCCACAAATCAAGCCCAACCCCGGGGCCCAAATTCAGGGGAGGGAGAATAACTCTAATTGGGTCAGGGCTCCACACCAGGAACCGGAGGGTTGTTTGTTCGAATCCCCGGCAGGATGTTGCTACAGTACCACAGGGCGGCTGTCTGAACGTTCCCGGGCATTTCCATTGGCTCCCGCTGCTCTGCCCTTGAACGAGACGACAGACGGCTAACAGCATGGCACCCATGTCTCCTCTAAACCTCAGCGTGCCACCTCTGTACAATCCCGAAAAGGCTCTTAACAGCCCTACTGTTGTTAAGTAAAGAGAGAGAGAGAAAGAGAAAAAAAATGTGTTCTGAGAGGGGGTCTCCACACACACACAGACGGAAGATTCCGGAGCGCCTTTTAAAAATCGCAGGGCAGGGGTATTTGGGTGGTGGATAGAATTTGAATGGTAAATGCTCTGTCTGATAGCGACTGCAGAGAAGGGACCACTGAGAAGGGACCAGTGAGTTTTTTTAAATTTATTTATTTATATCTAATTAAATCAACGGCTTTGTTATCTTAGAGGAGAAAGTCTCACTGCAGACTGGAGAAGTGCCCTTAGATTCATTTCACCAGTCAGTATGAACAAGTCCAAATAAACTTTTACTGCCGTCTCTGCTACCAACACAATTATCTGTTTCTTTCATTGCCTGCAGTGATTACACAATTCAACTGATGTTTTGTGAGCATCAATTGACCAATAAAAACTTCACTTTCTTGTTTCTGCAGTTCAACAAAACTCCTTGTTTTTGGCTTGCTTCACTTAACAGGAGAGAGCAGGAATATTACACGTGTTCTAGAAAACATGTTCCAAGAGAGTACACAACAACTCTAGAGTTAGAACATTACCCATGCATTCCAGAATGCAAGTTCTAGAATCGTATGTGACACACAGTTACACTTTGTGTGGAATAGAATACCAAACTCAAATTTCCAATATCTCTTTAAGAGCCACTTCACAGCCAAAGGCATTTACTCAGTCATTCTCCCCCCTCAAAATGTACAGTACCAAGCCATTCACAGATGGGAGTGAATGTATCTGCCAAGAGTTTGAAATACGACAGCTCGACACTTCAGGACAGTAACAGTATGTCTCTGGAGAATGACATTCAGAGGAAAGTGCAAGATACCAAGCAGAAAATTAACTGGCCTCATAGTGTCTAGAGAAAACGACCTGGTCTGAATATTACTGGAGAGAGAGAGAGAGAGAGAGACTGATCAAGCATTAACAGTCAAGGAGCATTCTCTTGGCTGCATTTCCAAGTCTCATATTTCAGGTCTGTGCACCTTTTTTTTTTGACTGAATAATTCATTTTTAACTTCATATTTACACAACATTTTGTGGCTGTGTGGACTAATCTGTTAGGCTTGTTTACTCATTGTAATGTTTTGCCCAAAGGACCTTGAAAACCTGCTAGAAAAATGGAGGGGGGGGGGTTGGACCAACACACAAAAAAACAGCGACGTTCAAACAAATACTGAACACTATCCCATTAAGCCAAGCAATGTGTAATAAAATTCAGCTACAAGACAATACCTTTGCTCAGCTTTACCTGACTAATGTTTCATTGAATGAAAACGCCGCGTGTCTCGGGTAGGCAATAAGATCCTCTATTGGCTCCGCTAACAGAGGAAAAATGCTTCCCTACTCCATTTGATTAATGAGCATTTGCCAAATTGGGTTTCGAGATAGCACGTTTCCTATCTAAAGCATTACGAGGCCTCATTTGCATCCAAGTCTGGACGTACGAATAAGACCAATACTTTAGAAAATGAGAATAATATCGGGGGGAAAATAAGCCACAAATCTGCTCCTCCGTCACTGACGAGCGTTTTCACGGCTTCAGGCGCCTGGTTCGAAAAGGACCTGCGTTTGAGTCCAGCAGGTAACCATGGGGCTAAAGACACGGAGGATTAATGAGAAGCACAGCCATTTCTACACATATGTAATGTGTATTTGTTTTAGTTCCTTTGAAGTGTTAACATCTTGATTATAATTTGCCCCTGGCCTCTTTTTGTTTAAAAGGAATTTAACAATATTTACATGCTGTGAGAGGCGTGGAATTACGAGAGAAAATAGAAATTATATCCTAAAGCCATAAGTCAATTTTTACATAACCCCCCCCCCACCGAAAGACTCACAGGTCGCACTGTCTACTCCAGTCTGACTCATCATAGCAACCACAGTCTGATAGTTTTGTTAATGCTAACGCTTAAGCCAACAGCTAAAACCAATGCAAGTGATACCTATTGTTTGTGAAGAAACGTTTATCTCTGTTTCTTCAGCTGCAGAGAAATGAACATAATGAGACTCCAGTTACTCAAAATGCTTTAACCCCAAATCTCTCACAACAAACATGAGCAAATGCCTTCCTGAGAAATATTCAGTAAACTCTCCAGGGTGGACGTACACTCCGCTATGACGTGCGTTGTAGATTGTTTTAGAAATCGCACGAGGATCGTTAATTGCCAAATATACTGTCTTATTTCTGGCCGGTATCTGTCAGCCTTAAGAGTATTGAATAATTCATTGTTTAGCGGCAGGCAGGAATCTAATCATTGCTTATTTATTTCCCATAAGTCACAGTCGCACTGAATGCGGGTTCCAAAGCACAGTTTATTTCAAGGAGAGGTGTGTTTGTTCTCATTCTCGCTGACATTAATTATCTGACCCAGTCTAATATATCTGTCCCATCTTCACTGTCAAACTGCAAATCAGTCGAATGTCTGGGTACCGCTGAGAGAGTTGCTGTTGTTGTTGTTGCTTTGATATGTGGTCAGTTTGAGTCAGAAGTGTGGCCAGGTGAGAGGTATAGAAGTGGAAGTGGACTTATCCTTTGCGTGTTGTGTCGAGCGGAACAGTCGTAGTCCCATTAAAAAGACCGACTCTTCACATAAAGGAGCAAATTTTGTCACCGCTGATTGGCTCTCTGTCTGTGATATCTTGTTATGTCAATCAGCGTCTGATCTTCTGGTCTGATTCAGATCCTTCACTGACTGTACCTCTGCGGGTGTGCTGTGTGTGACTCATGCCTGGTTTTTCTTTTCTTTTCTTTTCTTTTCTTTTCTTTTCTTTTCTAACAGAGTACCCCAGGAGGTAGTTCTTTGTCCCCTGCTCTTGTTTCCCCTCATTTAGTTTTGGGAGGAGGGGGAGGTCTGTGGTGCCTCATTTTCCCCATCTCTTGACTGAATAACTTTTTTTTTTTTCCGCTCTAAATCCTGTCAGACAATCATGATACGTAGATGGACGTCAGGTTTGAAAGATCCTATCTCTGTTTTTCCTGTACAGATACACCACATCATGCTTGTTTACGCTCAGGAGAAGAGCAAAACGACGTTGTGTTTGTTTAATAGTTTAATCACGGCACTTTTCATTGATGATTATGCCCCA
The DNA here is from genome assembly GCF_902362185.1 of Chanos chanos. Classification (NCBI taxonomy): domain Eukaryota; kingdom Metazoa; phylum Chordata; class Actinopteri; order Gonorynchiformes; family Chanidae; genus Chanos; species Chanos chanos. The sequence continues at coordinate 13,784,408 of NC_044510.1, forward strand.
GTTTCTACTTCAAACATTCAAACATTTTCACTGACTTTGTGTCTCAGATCATCCAGATGTACTGTATACCATCAATAATTGTTCCGGTTAAGATTCTAAGACAGATATTATAAGGAGATGCCATTTTTCCACAGCGTACAGTGAAATAATAATGCGTGTCTGGGTTTGTAAGACGGTCTCTCTGATCACTCTTATCATGGCATTATTTTATGGTGTGCATAAGCTAAATCTAATTTAAACGTGTTACATCTGTTTCTCAGCTATATTTAGGAAACGAGGGAGCATTTACCCTCAGGACTTCGGAGGGAAAAAAAAAAAAAAAACAATGAGATGAAAAAGAAAAAAAATGTACTGAACCAATTTAAGCAACTCATCTACAGACATAAGCATAATACATAATTGCTGAGAATCCTCCTGCTTGTTATTCCAAGGGAATATTTAACAGTGTATTTGCAAATTGTTCATAATAAATATTGAATATATGTTCTCACTGCTGGGACCACTCTGGGGCAGAACAAGCCGTAGTAATCCCATTTTCATAACACTTAACAAATTAGTCAACTCGGTGTTAAACCTGTCACGTCTGTCCACGTTAAAGGAAGATATGATCACCTTTCAGACATTCAAGAGCAAAGACTCCTCTTCAAAGGAAACAAAAAGCCAAAGGCCGGTCGCCGACCGAACGTGAGATTCTCTTCAGTGCGAAGAGATTTTGGCAGCATCGACTTGGCGTGTGGACTTTTGACAGACGAAATGTTCCATGGCATATGAAAAGACGTGAGTATCTCTTACGTTGAAATGAAACAAAAAAGGAAGATTTGCTCATTTAACAGTTGCTTTTATCTAAAGAGACTTATGAGACAAGCAGAATACAAACCAAGTATGTAACCGTTAAGGAGCTGTCTGTTGCATAAGAGCCACCAGATACAAATGCAAGAAATGTTGTTGGAAAGTAAAACAGTGAACTACAGACAGATAAACCATCGTAAAGCTCGTAGAAGAACTATAACGTATTCCCTCACGTCTGTCTGTAGTAACAAGACGAAGGGCACAAAACTCAAATGTAATTCAGTCTTTTTTTTTTTTTTATCCATAAATAACAAAAGGAGTAGAAAACGGTTTCAGAAGTTGGCTAAACGACGGCGGGAAGCAGGCCCTTAGCGCCGCGTCCTGTGGCTCTGAATCCTCCCGTGGAGAGGGATTTCTTACAGGTAAGCCCTTCCCAAATCTCTCTCCACGCCTAGCCCGCACTCCCAGCTTCCCGAAGGTTCGAAGGAGGCAGACGAAGCGCGCATTTAAGATGAGGATCGGAATCTGCCCCCCCCACCCCCCCACCATCCCCCTCACCGCGCACCCCGTCAGCCCCCCGCTGTTGGTGCAGTCACACCTCGTTTATGTCAGGTCAGCCTTCCGTGACTGTTTGACACACGTGCAGCCCTGGCCAGAATTCATTTTATTTAATTGGTGTTAAAAGCATTCCGTCTGCCTTATTCATAACAGGCCCCCGCCACTTCGCTATGGGCTCGGAATGGAAACAGCACGATTATTAAGCGAACGGTTTTAAGGGGTTTACCGAACTTTCTCCCCAAGCCTCTTGTTTTTAATGAAACCCAATTAAAGTTTAAAAGTTTGTCGATAGAATATTTACCGTTTCTTTGTTTGTTTGTTTGCTTGTTTGGGGTTGTCTTTTTTTTTTGACTTGATAGTGTGGCGAACCATAATAAATGCAGAAATTACAGAAATACAGCAGATGACCATAATAAATAGATTACATAAGAGGAAGGCTTTTGAAATTCATAAAAATATACTGATCTAAAGCACTACTAGCACGGAGGTTGTTTTTTTTTTTTACTTAAAATTCTAGTCGCTGTCTTTCGTGAAAGCACAGGATCAAAAGTATTTTGTGGTCTCCTCTCCCCTCGCACAACCAAAGTTATCATCATATATTAAATTGCGGAGGATAAAACGATTATGCACCCCGGTGGGCTTTGTGCATCCGGCCAGCGCCTGTGGTGGTATTATCTCCCAGAATGCTCTGGGTGAAATGGGGAGTGCCCCCATATGAACGCCGGACTGTTACCGGGGAAAGACGGCATTTTTTTTTTTTTTTAAAAGAAGCTCCTTATCACTACGGCTGTTTATTCAGGGCCTTAGCACCGAATGGGAGCAAAGATAACCTCCCCCCCCACCCCACAACCCTCCCCCCACTAAAAAAAAAAATGTTATTTAGAAGCAGTAAAGAGACGTCTGACTGATAGGTTTACTTTATCAGTGGCCCATGTTCTAAAGGAGAAAACATGTAACAGTACCGCCACCCCCCCCCCCCCCCCTCAACCCCACCAACTTTTTTTTTTCTCTCTCTCTATGTTGGGAGACCTTGGTGAATTTCTGGTTGCCTTGCTCAAATCTTTTTTTTTTTCCCTAATCTATTTGTGATTCTAGACTGTAACTACCCATCAGTCTGGGGAAAAAATGTTTTACAGAGCTTAGTCAACTAGACTCATACAGAAGAGAATCAGTGCTTTGACTGTATATTCTTGTATATTCTTAGCACATAGTTCAGGAAGACAGTCGTTACTGGGTTGTTTATGTCGTATCTTGGGAAATGTTTAAAATGCTTTTTGACCGACCCAGATATTCATCAGACCACTAACTTCAGTATACACACCCAATTGTTCTACCGTGTCCTCTATCAGCATGCTGAATAGCAGCTTCTACTTAATCCAGATGCATACCCCGGTGACCCACCATACCCAAGTGTAATAATCTTATGTTCTGTACATAGTTGTGAGAATGCAATATGCAGTAGACAAGCGTGTTCAGTAAACAAGAGTTAAAAGCAGTTTTGCTCACCGAGCGACTGCTCCCTCGCTTAGCTCATTCAGTTAGAGTGCGCTGGCTCTAATGTGACACTTGGTCATGTGGGGTAACTAGTCATAAGACAAGGGTATAGCCCAGACAGACAACAGTGTCAAACCACATCAGGCGGAGGGCGGGGGAGGGGGGGGGGGGGGGTCGAACATGAAGAATTAATGTGTTACTCCGTGTGAACTCAGTCATATGGAGAGACTCTGCATGACAAAGTGTCTTACATTACTCGACCATCTACGAGAATGACTCTGCTTAATTTTGTATGTATGCTGTGATGTCGGGCTGAGAAAAAAATGACAAGCAAGCCCACTGAAACCCATTCTACTGTATATCTATGTCCAAACCCATTGTTTAAAACCACAAGATTTACAATGATTAAAGTAATAGAATTACGGAATGGAATGGCTTCATAAGCTTCTAAACGTACAGTCTTCATCAGATACTGGGCCTTATTAATACATTCTCAATCATTCGACCAATAACCAAGAGATCATTTGAGATATTAAATGTATCTGTTCTCAGGTTTAAGACAAGTCTGTCTGGATTGCTTGGCAGTAGGTAGTTCAAGGTTTTGGATTAATCCCTTTCTGACACATTGTTAATCTATAGACAGGCGAGAGGTTGGGGATTAATGTTCTTTTCTTTTTAGACCTTCAGAAATGTTCACCTGGAGCTCTGTGAAGACTTTCACATCCAGTGGATCAGCTTTAATCTGAAGCCAGTTGCACAGTCCCTGTTTCTGAACAAACGTTAGATTTAAACATGTTCCCAAATGGGGGATAAGGTTTTTTTTTTGGGGGGGGGGGGGGGGGGGGGTTGTATTTTTCAGGGCAAAACAGCTCTCCAAAAACACACACACAGATGCACACAGACAAAAAAAAAAATAATACCCTCAGTGCCTCTAACACACATTTTTAAAACTAGCCTCCCTCTCCAGAAATCTAATGACCCATGACGGAACCCCCTTGCCCATGCCAGGAGCTAAATCCGGCTCGTGGAGTTCTGGCACTTTCCTGGAGCCCGCCGTGACACTGATGGAGTGGACCAGGTGGCGACGGCTGGCGCCGGTGCCACTGCCGATTGATAAAGCGGCGCAGGACTCAATATCTCGCCGCTAACGTCTTCCCACTGCCATCTCAAACCCTTCACGCCAGGAGACGATGTCCCTGGAGGACTGGCCCTAAACACGTCCGAGGTACAGCCACCGCCTCCGTAACACCCCCACCTCACCATCTCCAGGCTTCAGGCAGCAAAAGACGTGGAGCCGCTTTCCAAAAGTTGCATGGTGTACCCTACTGGGTTTCTCAGTGGTGTCCAGGACTCAGAAAGCGTTTGCTCATTGAAATAATGAGTGAAATTATGAGTGATGTAATGAGTCTTGGAGGAGGCCTGTTCGATGCACAATAGGGGACCCGACTGTTGGGTTGCACTCAGTTATTAGGCTTAGAGTACCTAAAACAGCTTTTTAGAGGTTTTACTGTCACACTTATTGAACTTTTCTTTTTTACCTTTTGTATGCCTCAAATTACAGGTAATTACTCTTTTCCACGCCAAAGCCTTCATAATTTTCCACAACTTTTCTTCTTTTTTTTTTTTTTTTTTTTCCTGAATTGAGAAAGTACTACTTCAGCTTCTGTGTCAGAAAGCTGCACTTTTGTTCTTTTCCCACAATAACATACTTCACACGCCACCATAATCTGTGAAGTATGTTTTTTTTTTTTTTTTTGTCTTTTTCTTTTTCTTTTTTTTTCTTTTTTCCGCAGAGAGAGGTTGGAAGTCTATTTTTATAAAGTGCTCTAAAATGAAGGACTGTTGCTGGTACGTAAGTATCACGTTTGACCGAACCCACGACCATTTTGTAACATCAAAGGCGTTTTCCTCACAGAGAGGACTCGTCCAACCCCTTTGACACCAAGCTAGTCGCAAAATAACCCCCCCCCCCCCCCCCCCCAAAAAAAAGAATTCCTACGTACAACAGAGTGCTGCGGAAATTGTGTGTGTCTGTGTGTGTGTGTGTGTGTGTGTGGAGAGGGGGTGGGGGTGGGGAGAAAGAAATGAGTAGTCTTCCATCTGACATCATATAATTGGCACTTTGAAGGAGAAAGTACAATGTACCTACCTAGGATTTAAGTTCTGAGTAACTGAGTCTTTTTCCCGGAGTCTCTTCACTGCGCTATCGAGTGGTGGGGAAAGAATTTTGAAATGTGCACAAGCTGACTCCATTGTGAAAATATGAGGAAAAAAAAATTAGGTGGGTTGAATGGTAGAGAGCTAGTTAGCTTGATAATGTGTGCTAAAAACGTAAAGTTCACTTTATAGCAGTTGCTAATAACCAACATGTGTGTATTTAAAAAAAAACAAAAAAAACCTTGCACACAAGATACTAAATATTTGATAAAACGCTATTCCTGTTTGACTAATGCCTTCCCCATTGGAGAGGTCTTCGCGTTGTTTTACACTTGCGTCTCATGACCCTGGGAACTGGAGCACACACGCGGCGAGGTTTTTAAAAATCATACTCGGTTGTTCCAATTTTGCAGGGTAATGGGCTATAATGTGTGGACGTGCTTAGTGACATCTGAGAATAGAAATCCTATTGGGTGGGTTGGATAAACGCTTTGATATTTCATGGCATTGTAAAGGAGGCGAACTTACATAAGAACGGTGGGTAGACGGAAGGACATGGGCGGGCTGAGACAGACAGACGTGAATCGCCAAGAAGGCGTCTCCTTTAGACGGCAGAGGCCTCTGATTGGTGGGGAGTTTTGAGGGGACTGTCTGAAATCCCCCACCCCCCTCGCCAGCTATCGTTATAAATAATTCCATTTAATACAACATAAACCACACAGCAAGAAAGAGAAAAAATAATGTGGAAAACATTTCAGCATTCTGTTTCTCTTTATACCGACGAGGTGTGAGAACAATACCAGTTAAGACTACAACTTTCTGCCATTTTTTTTTTGTTTTACCTCGTCCATGGAAAACACCGGAAATTCTCATGGAACTTGTGTGTTGAGTGTGAAGGGCACTAACTACCTGACTCTTGAGGACCTGCACCCCCCCCCCTCCCCTCTGTCTTGATCTTGATCTTGATCTGACCGTCCCGGTAGACAAGTGGTTTCTCTAATGGGAGGTAGAGGGAGATGTTGACAAGCCACAAGTCCAAGTGAAGTCTTCACATCTCTGAGGAACCAAGTCTAAACCTTGAGTCTGTCTCCTCGAAGGCCCAGGTCTGGCTCGAATCTCAACTCTCCTTTGGCAATAAGCAGCGTATGGGTGGAAAAATAATTATTTATATATGAAACAAGAAACCCAATTCAAGGTTGTAAATTAATTATTTACAAAGACGGCCTGACAGGCCGTTTTTTTTGTAAAGGAGAATTTGACGTCAGTTTCCTCAGAAGCTCTGCCAATTGGAGCTCTCCACCATAGAAACCAGTCATCCACCACCTCTTCCCCCACCCACACTTATCTGTCCCAGCAAACCCAGTCAAACGCATCACCTCCGCTCTTATATAAATGATCAGCCCCTTATGAGGGCCAGCGAACACGTTTTTTTTTTCTTTTTTTTTTTTTTTCCTTTAAACTCAAGCAAGATCAGGGCTCCAAAAGAGACGAGAGACCAAAGATTCTCCCAGGAGACATTTACATAATACAGAAAATGAACGTTGACTGATCCACGCTTTGCAAGCAACAGTTTGTGAGTTTTTGTGTTTGTTTTTTTTCTGTTGTTGTTGTTTTTTTTTTTTGATCAGAAATCGTTCGCAGGTAAGCAACGTTTCCTCCTTTGACTTATGGAAATAAAGAAGAATTTCGTTTCGCAGCTGTAGTTTTTTCATGTGTAAAATCACAAGTGTCTCCTCGCATTAGTTTCACTTGATGCACAACTATGCCAGATTCTTACTGGAGTGACTATGCCTGCAAATGACACACACCATTCCAGAGGGAACAGAGAACATTTTTTGAAAAACGTATAATTTCCTTCACGAATTCATTGTTCACGAGTTCCTAATGAAAAAGTCAAAATCGGTTTTGGAAGACAACTGGGGAAACGAGAGGCCATTTACATGCGACAAAAGTTCCAGTTCTCCAACTGTCGTCTACCTTAAGGATGTTTTTGCACTCAACTAGCTGAGCGCAACATAATATACAATTACACGACTATTCCATCTGTAACCCAAAAAAATCTCCCGTGTTATAAAGTAAAAGAGACATTTCGGACTCCCACGCAGGAATACTGATGAGCATGTATTCCCCACAGCTGATATGAATCATGATTAGAAGTTTGGGCCACAACTGAAGGCGAACCAACCATCGAAAATGGCCCTGATTTTACAGGCGCCTACCAGAATCAATCAGAGATGATAGGCTCGCTCAATAGTGACATGATTGCCCAGTTGTGTCTCTAATACCTATGGAAAGACTCTTAGAAACTTTCTTTCTTTTTTTCCTTTCTTTTTTTTACTTTTTTTTGGCAAAGGCTCAGATTGATTGAAGGCTCGAAACGTCCTGTGAAAGATGTGGTTTTTAAATCCTGGCTAGTCATTGGTCGGTCATGAGACTCCTGTGTCGTACCATAAATGCAAAAACAGGCTTCAATTGCATCGCAATCACTTTCTGACTAAGCTCTGTCCCAAAAATAGCGACCGGACCGCTAGTCCAATCGCCCCTGCGCACAGAGAAAGGTCTAGCATGTCAGGGTATTAAGTTCAGTTCTGTACAGTTCACTTTGAGTTCTGTAGTCCTTTTACGATAGTCTTTGTCATAAAACAGCTTTAAAAGAACCTGCACCTAAGCCCCCCTTCGCCCCCCCCCCCCCCCAAAAAAAAAGGTGTAGAGGAAATGAGGTACATCCAAAACAATGGTTTTGTTAAGTCCAAACACAAGTAGGAATAAGAGTTCATCGGGGGAATTTCAGTGAGGGATAAGGCCAAGATGGAGTCAGTCGTCGTCACCCCCGGTCTCAAGGGGTGAAAAATTCAAGGAGTTTTCCGAAAAGCTCCGAGAGCCGCGACAAGGAGGGAGCAATAACGTGACATTGCGAGAGGAAGCACTTTCTCTAAAAGGATACGCTCTAAATAAACCCCACGTAACACCCACACAAAAGGGAGACACGCTCGGACACTATCAGCAGGTTTTCACGTCCATTAGCTGTCGTCAAACTGTCAGGAAAAAACTCCCTTCGACATTTCTACATCAGTGCACTACGAACGTTATGAAAGACTAAGAGTTTTTTTCTTTTTTTAATAAATGCATGAAATTGAGGGCATGAACATAACTTAAGAAAATCAATTTGAGGCAAAATTAGAGGCACGTGTTTTGACAAGTGTCAGGCAGTGATCATGTTTCCACATCATTAATGTCTTAAAGAATCGGTTAAAAATAGGATGAGATGCGGAGGAGAATCAGGGCATACTAGTCATTCTGTTTGCTGGGTTCCTCTCTGAATTTTTCATCAGTTGACCCTGTAAAAAAAACCTACTTTACTGAATTTTAAGATTTAAGATCCATTTTAATATGTGTCTTGTAAGATCACGTCTACAGCCGGAAAAAAAAAAAAAAATATATATATATATATATATATATATATATATATATATATATATATATATTGGTTTTTACGTGGAAATGATACGAGATTGTAAATCTTAACGGTGATAACTAGGGATGCAAAGTCACCTGAGAGGACACGCGGCTGTGCCTTTGATGTACAGCTGCGTGTGAACACGTTTTTCCCTACCTGTCCACTTAGTGAGTAATTTCTCCTTAAAAAATCAATAGCATCTGCTTGAATAGGAAAAGGCTTGTGTTACCGTGTTGATTTCGACCTCTCCCAGGCAGCCTGATTTGTATGCATTGGATGCTAAGAAGCTAATATAGCCACTCACAGGACATGAGATTCTGCCCACTGATTTGCAAAAGAGGAGAGCTGACCTGAAATCACCTCATAAAAGCAGCAACTGTTGAAGAGAAACTTCTAGGCCCGGAGGACGCTCTTTGTGCGTTTGTAAACCGAGAACGTTCGTAAACTTCAGATCTCCGATTGATATCTTCTCAGCTGACACAAATCCCAAAAAGGTCACATACAACCAGCAGAAGCGTGTTTATCTTAACACTAAATACACGCTTTGCTTGAAAAACGGAAATGTGAATTAGTTCCGGTCAGCGGAACTGAATGGCTACTGGTTTCAGACATGTCTCGTGTGACTTCGCGTTACTACCTTCTAGGGAAGGAGACAAAAATAAGCCCTCAGAAGCACTGAAATGTGCACACACACACACACACACACACACACAAAATGCCGTTTTTTTAGTCAAACAGTTATGAAAAGATATAGTCTTGACAATGCGGTTTGCTCTGCCTGAGTATTAGCTAAGAAATGATGGACATAACATCCATCAGATTAGAAAAGTTCCAAACAGACAGACAGCTAGACAAAAGTGGACACAACTCAGCAGCGGGTTCTCACGACTGAATTTTGAGAAATGCTGTTCGGGGCAAAAGACCCCTGTAAGATGTCAAATTACATTTCTGCAGGTGAGTGCCATTTACAGCTCAAATGAACATCTGCGACATCTTTCAATTGTCTGTCCCAGTTGTGCTATGAGTGAAATAAATGGAAAATAATGACTGTCGTGAATGTGTTTTCTGTCAAAATGGAATATAATAGAAAACCTCAACTTGAATACACATATTGAAATAGTCAGTCTGAGCTTTTATGTTCTCTCTCAACTATCACGCGCTTATTGCGTTGCTTTGCCAAAACACATTCGATCCTTGTGTTCATTTGCGAGTCGGGTGCGCGTCGGTCTGTTTCTGTGACTAATGTCTTACAGTGTGAGTCAGAACAATACGCTATGTGAGGGAAATGCAAATGAGAAAAGTCATTTCCAAGGTCCCACAGCTGACACAATTAAACACAACCGAACATGCCCTGCGATTCTGACCTTTCCGTCTGGTGAGTCGTCGGCAAAGACGGAATATTTATTACTTGCAAACGAAATAAATAAATAAATAAATAAATGAAAAAGGGAGGGAAAAAGAAAAACAATATCCCCCTAAAACATGTAAAAATATGTTTGTTTGGGTTTTTTTTTTTTTTTCCTTTTCCCCACCAAAGAGAGAGCCGTGCAAGTTCATGAATATTCAGTATCGGAGAAGATTCTAGAGTGACTGACAGGTGAAGGAAATGAGAAATGCATATAAAGTAACGTTTTCATTGTTTGTGTTTGTCACACCCTCTGCCTTCCCACACCCCTTTTTACCATTCAGAGAAAAAGAAGAAACCCCCCCCCCCCTCCACCCACACACACCCACACACACACACACACACACCTACATGCTTAATTGTCTGTCAGCCAAAGCAAAATGACAGGTTCTTCTGACAGACATGTGAATGGCTCTGTCTGATTTTGTAGAGCACTGTGTTATTCTGTCAAGAGAGTTTCCCTTTTTTCTTTCACCTCAAAAAACCCCACTCCCCCTCCTCCCCCCACCCACCCCCACCACCACCACAATAGGGTTAACTTTACTTTCTTTTCATTTTTTTTCCCCCAGAGAAAAAGGTACAGCTTCACTTTTGGGGGAAAAAAATCAGTAGTTTAACTTTTTTTCCCCCCCTAAGTTATGGCAATAGTGTTAATATGAGTTGGTAATTGAGCAGGTGCACTTTCTGTGTGCTTTAGAGCTCACAGACACCTGTGGAACACAAATGCTCCCCTTCCTCTCCCATACACACACACGCACACACGCACACATACACATGCACGGAAGCATAGACAGTCTTTATGCCGACGCAGAGAAATTGAAAAACAAATTAAAAGGCTTTGAATTGGGTTTGCCACTCCCCAGAGAAGATGGAGGAAAGCCATTAAGGTACCAGTAATCTGATACTGAATACATTAGATTTACTGTAATGTTCCCTCAGAGTCCTGTAATTACCACATACGATTTCAGTGGATCGTATTTCATAGACCCCCCCCGCCCCCCTCCCCAAATTATATTGTTTCTATAAACTGCCACAAGCAGTTGCAAGCTGTTACAAGAGAAATGTACAACTATTTCAAAAACACATAAAAGTAATAGAAAGCAAGCTATACTAAATAATTTTCTTATTTCACCCCTCGCTGAATCAATTACCTAAAACCAAATCCTCTTTATTTAATTGACAGACTTTATTGAGGTTGTTTTCACGCAGGGGCCCGAAAGGTTAAGTTGACCGCGGGGCTGTATCGGTTTGAAAGGGAAAAGATGTGAGATGATTGTCGGCCGCTGTGCCTTTGAAAACGGCACATCCCGCGGACGTCCTCATCGCCAGCGTTTCGTTTCATTACTGCATGCCACTCGATAATGAAACTGTATTTTCTTCATCGTTATTCACTGAACATGGTATTGTATTTTAATTGTCAGACCAGACTTTTCCCGTCTGCCTGTGAGTGAGAACATCGTGCAAGGTCTTCACTTTGTTATCTTGTGTGAGAATATTGAGTATCTGAGAATACTGAGTAATTCACAGTCATTGTGTACACTGAAAAATATATATATATATTATCTTTCATTACTTGATCTATGTGTTGGTATCTTTAGCCTGTGTGTTAGACAAGACAATGAAAAATGAATACTAAAATGAATGAATACAGTAAAATAAACTAACTGTACTAATGTAATTGTTTGTGGGTCCACAAAAAAGAACAATGACATAAACATCAATATTATCATACAGGTGTTTGTGAGGATGTGTAATGGAGTTGTAATTACAGCGTAAGGGTGGTGGTGAGAGGTGGGGGGGGGGGGGGGGGGTTGGGGGAGTAGTCACTTCATTTCCTCTAGTTAGCATCTGGAAGTCAGTGTTAATTCTTAAGAACCCAGGAAACGATTCGCCACTTAATACCCTCCACAGTTTGTGTCAAGAAAATGTTTGTCTTTCCCCTTAATTTTGGTCGTTTGATCTCCCGCGTGGAGTCTGTCAGCTACGGAGGGACTGCACGCAGAGTAGAGAAATGTCAGGGATTAGCAAGGATAAAATACGGCCGAAATTTGCCTCTCTTTCCCTCTCTCTCTCTCTCTCTCTCTCTCTCTCTGTGCGATGGCTATCTTGTTAGCTCATTAACTGAAACAATTGATCACTTATTTGTAGCACAACGACACCCTTGATAGTAGCGATTAAAGATAGACGCTAGTTATCCTTACGCGCAGTGTGTGTGAGAAGAGCACTGAGTCAGATGAAATGGTTTATTTTTCATAAAACATGGCTGACAAGAAACAGCGGTGTTTCGTTCACGTTTCACTCGCTAATTTTCTCCTTCATCCATCCAGCCATCCATCCATCTATCCA
>NC_044510.1:13801613-13856613 GCF_902362185.1 Chanos chanos
AGAAGGACAAATGTGATGTGTGTATGTGTTTAGTTCGCTAGTTTGTCCGTTTGTTTGAATCTCTCGTGTTTCTCTTCAGGTGACACACTGGTAAGAAATGATTTGCATTTGTCGCATCTGAGGATTCGTCTGAAGATTTCCATCATCGTAGGGAAGGGTTTTAAACCCCTGGCATTTTACTGAGTGGACCAGCCTTTCACGGCACTGGGGCAGATGTATGGGCCGGGGCAGATGTATGTGCTGGGGCAGATGCATGCGCTGGGGCAGATGCATGCGCTGGGGCAGATGTATGCGCTGGGGCAGATGGATGAGTTGGGGTAGATGTATGCGCTGGGGCAGATGCATGCGCTGGGGCAGATGTATGCGCTGGGGCAGATGTATGCGCTGGGGCAGATGGATGAGTTGGGGTAGATGTATGCACTGGGGCAGATGGATGAGTTGGGGCAGATGCATGCGCTGGGGCAGATGTGTGCGCTGGGGCAGATGTGTGCGCTGGGGCAGATGTGTGCGTTGGGGCAGATGTATGCGCTGGGGCAGATGTATGCACTGGGGCAGATGTGTGCGCTGGGGCAGATGTATGCACTGGGGCAGATGTTTGAGTTGGGGCAGATGTATGCGCTGGGGCAGATGTGTGCGCTGGGGCAGATGTGTGAGCTGGGGCAGATGTGTGCGTTGGGGCAGATGTATGCGTTGGGGCAGATGTATGCGCTGGGGCAGATGTGTGCGCTGGGGCAGATGTGTGAGCTGGGGCAGATGTGTGCGTTGGGGCAGATGTATGCGCTGGGGCAGATGTATGCACTGGGGCAGATGTGTGAGCTGGGGCAGATGTTTGAGTTGGGGCAGATGGATGAGTTGGGGTAGATGTATGAGTTGGGGCAGATGTATGCACTGGGGCAGATGTATGCACTGGGGCAGATGCATGCGCTGGGGCAGATGTATGCGCTGGGGCAGATGTATGCGCTGGGGCAGATGTGTGCGCTGGGGCAGATGTATGCACTGGGGCAGATGTTTGAGTTGGGGCAGATGGATGAGTTGGGGTAGATGTATGAGTTGGGGCAGATGTATGCTCTGGGGCAGATGTATGCGCTGGGGCAGATGCATGCGCTGGGGCAGATGTATGCGCTGGGGCAGATGTATGCGCTGGGGCAGATGTGTGCGCTGGGGCAGATGTATGCGCTGGGGCAGATGTGTGCGTTGGGGCAGATGTATGCGCTGGGGCAGATGTGTGTGCTGGGGCAGATGTGTGCGCTGGGGCAGATGTGTGTGCTGGGGCAGATGAATGCGCTGGGGCAGATGTGTGTGCTGGGGCAGATGTATGCACTGGGGCAGATGTGTGTGCTGGGGCAGATGCATGCGTTGGGGTAGATGTATGCGCTGGGGCAGATGTATGCGCTGGGGCAGATGTGTGTGCTGGGGCAGATGAATGCGCTGGGGCAGATGTGTGTGCTGGGGCAGATGTATGCGCTGGGGCAGATGTGTGTGCTGGGGCAGATGCATGCGTTGGGGTAGATGTATGAGTTGGGGCAGATGTATGCACTGGGGCAGATGTATGCACTGGGGCAGATGCATGCGCTGGGGCAGATGTATGCGCTGGGGCAGATGTATGCGCTGGGGTAGATGTGTGCGCTGGGGTAGATGTATGCGCTGGGGCAGATGTGTGTGTTGGGGCAGATGTATGCATTGGGGCAGATGTATGCGCTGGGGCAGATGGGTACGCTGGGGCAGATGTATGCGCTGGGGCAGATGGGTACGCTGGGGTAGATGTATGCGCTGGGGCAGATGTATGTGCTGGGGCAGATGTGTACGCTGGGGTAGATGTATGCACTGGGGCAGATGTGTGTGCTGGGGCAGATGTGCTGGGGCAGATGTATGCACTGGGGTAGATGTATGCGCTGGGGCAGATGTATGCGCTGGGGTAGATGGATGGCTTTACAATGGGACTCAGGTCTTTCCATTCAGCCTCTCCCTCCACTCTCCTGCTACCGTTGTTTGAAAAGAAACTGCTGTTTGGCCCGGGGGGGGGGGGGGGGGGGGGGGTTGACAGTGCTGAGGCAGAGGAGGATATAAAGAGAAAAAAAGAAGAAGAAAAAAAAACAGGAAGAGAATTAGAAGAGAGAGAGAGAGAGAGAGAGCGAGAGAGAGCGAGAGAGAGCGAGCCTTGAAGAGTCTTGAATTGGACTCGGCTAGGCTGAATGTACGGTGTGAGAGAGATTGACGATATAGGACAACATACTGACGTCCAGCAGCATCTGATATCATCTTTATCATTCTTGTGGGCTGAATTGGACATGTCTCCTGGTAGGGAATGTAAAGTGAGAAGGCAAGGAGAGAGAGAGAGAGAGAGAGTGAGAGAGAGAGAGAGAGAGAGAGAGAGAGAGAGAGAGAGAGAGAGAGCTGGGTTTGTGATGGAGGAGTCTGTAACCTGACAGTTAGCTGACAGAGAGAGCTCACTTCTCCAGGCAGGGTTCGGGATCGGCCGTAAATGAATCTGTCGGCGTAATTGTTCGGTGAGCTGGCCGCTGTGTGAGAAGACTGCTTTCCATTAGGCAGAGAAGACCCTCAGGGGAGCATCCAGAAAGACGGGAAGATTGCGTGTGTGTGTGTGTGTGTACATATGTATGCAGGTGTGCGCACTCTCGAGCTATACTATCTATAATGAATGGCACGCATTTGACATTGTTGTGTGTGTGTGTGTGTGTGTGTGTGTGTGTGTATGAATGCACATGTGGACTGGCAGTTGTAGATATGCATGTATTTTGATGATGACCCCAGAGTCTGTATATGCATGCATGTATGCGTCACATGCACAGAAATGTAGTAAGTACTTCATTCTATTCTTTCAATGGTTGTTCTATTGAAATAGCCGACTTTGACCCCCCCCCCCACCCCCCAGAAACCCACTCACTGGACTTGATTTTGTTTGAATTCCTGCTTCAGATTTTGCCTAATGCGCGGAAATAAACTCCATTTGTCAAAATTTGCATGTTGACAGAGGACCCTGTGGAAAAAGCCCACGGTATGTAACAGCAAACCGTTCTATCAGTAATATAAAGGAAACAAATAAACACATGTTGTTGCAAGAAATGCTGGAACCACTATACACGCCATTGTGTCTCGCGGCTCAGGCTAGTTAATGTTATTCCAACCTTGAGTTGACTTTTGATTGAGTGCTATTCAAAGAACAACATAGAGTCAGCGTCTAAGTTGGAGGGACTGCATTAGAGACACGTACACACTCTCAAGCACACACACACACACACACACACACGCATACAATGACACACAGATACGCTAGCAATCAATTTTTGCAACAACTGCAGATCAGAACAGAACTACTTTTTTTTTTTTTTTTTTTTTTGGAAGGGTGGGGAGGGCGGGGTCAGAGAATATTTATAGATTTGCCGAGGCTTACATTTCCTTAGAAAGGAGGAGGGGGAAAAATCAATCTTTCGGCAACAAATGTACTTTAAAGTGACGGAGCAGACCAATCTAAAAGGGCCGCCCAAGGGTTTCCGGACAAAGAAGGGAAAAAAAAAAAAAAAAAAAACACGATTCAAGTAGACCACACAAGGCTCGCAAGAGGGGAAGAAAGAAGAAGAAAAAAAAAAAAAAAAAAAACCAACCAAATTGCGACAAGAACGAAATATAACTTATTACATAGGCAGTCGCAAACAAATCATCAAAGGGTTTTTCATATCTCTGGCACAACCGGCGTGAAAACTCGGTACTGTGCGCGGAGGACTTTTCGACTCCAGTCACCTGTCAGCTGGAGTGTGCTTGTGCCGATAAAGAAGTTTTTCTCAACTTCCGGAATGAAACGCGGGCAGAGATCAAGCTTTCCAATAACAGTTTTCAGTCCTCGTTGGCGTTGTTGTTGCTGTACCTCGGAGAAAATCACTTTTAAATGTCTTAGTACTGCTGTGAAAAACAGGTGATTAGTAAACGCTTAAAAAAAAAAAACCTAAATGAAAATAAAAAGACAACTGTAGTTGATAGTCTGCACGCTACATTCACAAAGCATTTATCTGTTAGCGTTTGTGTTCGGTTCATTTATCTGTTAGCGTTTGTGTTCGGACTTGGCGACCTTGGGAGAAAATGAATATCTGACAAGTGGGGACATTTGCCAGTCCCCAGTCCCCAGTTGCTTGGGAAAACATTTTGTTCCCCAAAACATATTGTCGTTATCGTTGGGGGGGGGGGGGGGGGGGGGGGGGGGGGGGGGGGGGGGGTCAAAATATTTCTTGAGATATTGTTAGGTTCAGGTTATATGTCTTTATCATTATCTTTCCTTTGAGTAAAGTTGAATTAATGGCAACTGTCCACCAAGCTACAAAGACAATGATGAGCACCCCTGGTAACATTGTGTGTGTGTGTGTGTGTGTGTGTGTGTGTGTGTGTGTGTTTTGATGCTCTAGAATCAGATGCAACTACAGTTATATAGACGCCAATACAAAATACATTCAGATTAATTACGAGTCATTAAATCTCATCCTGCTAATTTAGATTGATTGGAAAATTACAGTGCTCTGTGTTGAAGTAACTGAGCTTTGAATTCAACAAAAGACAGAGGCACAAAACCTCTGTGGGTGTGAAAACAGACATGCACTGATCTCACAAAACAGATGTGTGTGTCAGTCAAACTTTTAGATATCTGTAAGGATCTCCGGCGTCCCGGAGCAACAAGCCGGGAAGAGTCGGGGATTAAGTCACTGTGATTCTCCGCGCTCATTAGTCAGTGCAATCAAGCATTTCTCAGGTCAACATCACCATCATTCATAATGTCAATATTTTTCTCCTAATCCATATTCCTATACAAACAACACGCTGGAGAGATGCTACTCGCACATTCACAATCTAGAGACTCAAACCTTATCGGGCTAATCCGGACAAATATCCTCCACGCACTAAAACATTGCAACATGTCAATACGTGGCCAGACAGACAGACGCTGCATTCAAGGGAAAAAAAAAAAAATCATTTCGTACAGTCGCTCAAAACGGCAACTCGGTGACATTCGTAATTGTTTGAATTTCTTGAGTCGCATCCAAAACGTTTGGTAAAGCTACGGCTGTTTGGCGGGAGATGCTCTTTTTTTTTTTTTTTGGCCCCTGAAGTCGACATTTGAAGTCATTGTGCAGCCTCACTACGCGTCTCCGGCCCTGTGCCACGTCAGTTATGCTGGCACAATTCATGTCTAGAGATGACAATCAAATAATGAATGCATTCACCTCTGCCGGCCCTGCAGAATATCTCCAAGTCGTTACGAGGTAGGAACGCGCGTGCGGTTTTTTTTCTCGCCCGGTGACCAATTCTGTCTCTTCAACGTTCACTCCCCGTCGAACACGCACAGCAAACAAAAACGTCACGAGAACCAGCGAGAGATGAAGAAGAAAGATTTCATTCACGGGGGGGGGGGGTGGACCTGTCTGACAGCTTTCCCGCGACGAGATAAAGAAGTGAAAAGCAAACAGATAAATAAATAAATGACAAATAGGGAAGGCAGTATTGTAGGAAGGGTTTGCTCGAGCGAGACAGTTTTTACGTCCGAGATCGAAAAGGAAAAAAAAAGAGAGAGAGAGATTCGGAGAGTCAGTTCCATGTAGATATGACGTTTGACAGAAATGTTTTCTTCAGTGCTCGAGGTATAGACCTCAGGGGAGTTCTTGTCAGATGTTCCTTTAATGGAGACGTAATTTTGCAGTGGGAGTAAAAATGCCAGTCAGCGTCCCAGTTCACGCGTTTCACACACCAGCACGGTGTGTGTCTTGGTAGGGCTCCAGGTCACCACAGTTTGCCCGAACAACTCGAATGCATCTCGGGATAAACCGTCTGAGTGTCTGTGGGCTCTCCTGCTGGAGGGATGTGGAGCCATTCTTCCGAGAGAAATTCCATCATTTGGTGGTTTTGTTTCTGGTCAGGAAAAGAATAAAAGAATTCCAGTCTCAGGGCACCACTTGAGAATCCTCCACAAGCGTTCAGTCAGGCAGTGACCGAGATGGCATATTGTTTACATCGTTTTTGCGGTCATCGAATCGTTCAGTGACCGCTCATGCCCTGTTAATAGCGGCAGTGTCAGAAACAGGAGAGACCATCAGAAACAGAAACAGTACACCACAGGATGAGGGCAGTCACTCTGAATGTGTAGAGCTTTGCGTTTTCCTAAGGGTCCTTCAAAGAGTTTCAGTGGACCGTACCAGGTCCATGACAGAGCTGCCAGAACCATTCAGCATGGGAACCAAGCTCTCAGGGAAACAGGTTTCCATACGTCTGGGTCGAACAGGCACTCATCCACACTGTTGAGAGCATGGTGGAAAAACAGCGACTCATATGTCTAGGTGTAAAGGGTGCCTCTCTAGACCAGGATTACCTTTGTCTCCCTCTTCGTCAAGCTTTCAATACCACTGTCTGCTCACTCCACAGAATGACGTTTCCAAGACGCGGACATCACGAACCGAGCAGCTGGTTCTGCCAACCGAAGCTGACCCTGGTCCATGATGGATTTCTCTCAGCTTCATGGGCCAACATCAGCTTAGTCCCTGGTTCCTTGTGGAACATCTGCAACTCCCACCAAACCATTCCCAACGATCGCCTCTCTTTGTAAGCCGCCAGGGACGTCTCCCTCTAGCTGTGTGATGGGTGACTGAACGCACCCACTATGTCAACTGATTAATTATTTCAGGAGTCATCCATGTAGAGATGTCTGCTTCAAATCAGCTGGTTGTTCCTCATTGACTGAAGTGTCTCCTTCATTTTTACACCCGGTCCACTCGTTACTGAGAAAACTCTTGAACTGAGGAATCGCCAGCAGAGGGAAGAGTGAATGTTTGTCAGTGACGTTCCTCACTGGTTAGCGGACACATCTCAATTAAAAAAAAAATCTATGCTAAGCCATTGTGCAAACCCAGGGTCTGGTAATTCGACACGAGTGACACTGGTCATCGACGCAGCACATTGTCTTAACACACAAATCCATTTTCATGGCTCTTTGTTTCAAGTGCTAATGTAACGAATGGATCTGACTTTGTTTTTTTTTGTTTTTTTACATTTTAATCTCAACATAAAAATAATAGTTCAGCGTGAAACTCAAGTGTATATGATTTTTTTATGCTTTTTTGAGAGGACATATAACAATCTATTTGTCTGGCGCTAATGGACTTTCGAGAGATATCGAGATGGTGTGGGAAAATGACACATCAGGTCAAATAGCATGTTGTTATAGTTAAGAATTCTTCAGATAAACATTCTTGTGTGAAAAGAAAAATGTGACGACCACATCGGAGTCTATGCACCCACAGTAGACAGCCTGTGCAGAGACTGCTACGCACCAAAATAACTAGGTAGTGTTAAAATATCCTAAGATCTGTTGTACTGTAAACCATCCAGCGTTTTTTCCCTCCTGAATCTGTGAACATTAATTTTGCAGTCCCAGTCTGTCATCTATAATCTCAATCTGTAATCTGTAATCCTAATATATAATCTATAATCCCAGTCTGTAATCTGTCTGATTACTTATAGGTCTCACAGATAGTACCTGACTTTGCTTATTTTGACAATATGCACTGTACAGTGTTGTCATGCAACTGGAGGGGTGGGGTGTGTGTGTGTGTGTGTGTGTGTGTGTAACGGCAACCACGTATGTGCCTGGCCGATACCCATGGTAACACAGGCGTCTGAGGACCACAGACAAGCAAAGACCCTGGCCAACTCCCAGCTGGGAGAACACAGCTAAATAAGTTCCCTCAGACCCCTGCTGTGGTCAGCAGGTTGCATACAGCTGGGATCTGAACCATGAACCTCAGATGTTGCATACACCTCTGTAGTCACAGAACAGGGGCTTAACTGTTTTTGTGTTTTGGAGCCTACATTTAAAGAAAGCTGACACATTTTTACATCTTTGTGAAGGTTTAAAAATGGTAAGGAGAATATGCCAGACATACAGAGATCGATATTGAGGTTTCAACTACAGAGGAGAATGACATCACACAGTACGTGTTATGTGAGCGTTTGACTAAGGCCTTTTCTGAGAGAGATTTTATATTTAGTAAACAGTGGGTCCCCTACACACTTTCTATGTATTCCACATTTTACATTTTTTAGCTTGATCATTCCCTGTGCATGCATGAGCAACAGAGGTCAGACCACACACACACACACACATACGCATGCACACACAAACATGCAAATCAAAAATTCAGAAATTCAGATGTCCACATAGACACACACACACGCACACACACACACGGACAAATCACAAATTCATAAATTCAGATGCCCACGTACACACACGCGCACACACACACACATACACACACGCACACTACACAGACCAATACAAATGTTGCCAGAGATGTGAGCACCAGTTTTTGTGTGGGTGGGAGATTTCGACTGATAAATATTTGAAAAGGATCCGAGCTTTTCAGGAATAGAAATGACCTGCTTTGTATCACTCATATCATAGTCTGACCAACTGTCTCCATTTACTACATACACATACACATACACACACACACACACACACACACACACACACACACACACATACACATACAAAACTGTCTCCATTTACTACACATCTCTCTCTCTCTCTCACACACACACACACACACAGATGCATGTACACACATACACTTACCACTGTCTCCATGTATTACACATACTGCAGTGGACCGAGTGAACAATTTTGAGAGCAATCCTATATTCTGTATTTGCAAATGAAAGAAACCAGGCACGCAGACTAATTCAAATGTGATGTTATAACAGCTAGTCAGTTACACACACACACACACACACACACACACATTCAGCTTCTGCGTGAGCTCCTTTCCCCCTTAAACCAAACGTGTCCTCATTTTCGGCGTCGTTTATCTGAGACTATAAGCGCTCACACACACTCTCCTTTCCCTCCTCGTTCTTACGAAGCCTCAATCTGAACTCTCTCCTTCTGTTTGCTGCTAGCATCATACCCGCCCCCCCCCCCCCCCCCCCCCCCCGTTTCGCTAACCAACATCAAAAGAAAAAAAATTAGACTTTTTTTTTTTTTTTTAACATATTCATCTCCTTTTAGCCCGTTAGTTTTTATTTTATTTTTTCTTTTTAGCCCTGTTTTTGGGTTTCCGCACACATCAAATGCAAATTGGGACCCCATCCATTAAGCCAGGACATGTAGAAGTCCTAATTAGAGTTCAAAAATAATCCGCTCCGTTCCTGTCCCCGAGGACTCAGGAGCTGATACTCCTGCCTCCGAACCCAAACAGGGTTTCCATTTCAACACGGAAGAAATACAATGTCTTTCCTTCATTCTCTCTCTCGCCCTCTCTCTCTCTCTCTCTCTCTTTCTCTCTCTTCATTTTCATATCATATGAAGTTGTTCGTGTCTTCACTTTAATCCTCAGAGGCAGAATGGACGTGTAAAAAAAGACTTCAGGAAATGAGTTTAAGGAGAAAAAAAAAAAAAAAAGTCCTTCAGGCGCGCATACATACATACATACATACATACGTACAGATGGTATATTTGAGTTGCTAATTGCTACGCTACAAATCCAAAGAGACGCAGGCCATTAAAGGGAAGGCTATATCTTAATGGGTTTCTCTGCGTTAGGCACACGAAGGCTCCGCTGCAGCCGGTTCAGGACATAGCCCTGTTTGGAAGTTCTGCGCAGTCTATAAGGCTTTCAAACTGCTTTGGCTGGTGCTTGTCGTTTCCAAAAAAAAAAAAAAAAAAAAGAAAAGAAAAAATTCTGCACTACTAGTAATGATTCAGCGAGATCCAAATATTTCAAATACAACATTTGCTGTTGTTGCTGTTGTTGTTGTCGTTGTTGTTGTTGTTTATTGTTTTTGTTTTTTTTCCTGGCTGAGTTAAGGGAAAACAGCAGAGAGTTAGTGGTAGACTCGTGCTGCGATGGCTCAGTTCGCTCTGGTGTTCGTCTCCGGGTCCTCAAGTCTTGTCGTCCGGCCAATTCTCAGAGCACCTCTCCCAAAAAAAAACCCCAAATACCGCTAAACGGCGCAAAACTGCGCAGCACAACACGGTATGTTGTCTGACTGATATGAGTTGATTTGCATTCTCTTCATCATCGAGACGGATCTGACAATGTTCAACGATGCTAATGATGACCAAACTCCACAGTGAGTGATCAAATGAGCTAACTCTTTCTCTCTCTCTCTCTCTCTCTCTGTCTCTCTCTCTCTCTCTCTCTGTCAACCGATGTCCTTCAAATCTATGCAGGAATTTCATCTCCTTGCTGACTAGGCAAGCAGCCAAGTCATTGGCTAGGGAGAGAGTGTTTTTTTTTTCTTCTTCTTCTTCTTCTTCCTCTTCTTCATTCCCCCTGCTGACAGAACTTGTCTTTGCGATATTTGGAGAGCTGTAAGCTTTGATACATCTTCAGGAATGATTACATTCCATCCCTCTCCGTAACCCTTTCCAGTCATAAGAAATTCTAGTTTGAGTGGAGGAAGAGAGGAGAAGTGTGGCTGTATTCACACACTGACTGATTAGATTACCAGTCAGAGAGTCAGCACTCCAGGAACTGAAGGCAAGCGCACCTCCAGACACTGGCCAACCGTAAAAACGGCTTTTAAGCCCCCAAAAGGCAAAGAATCCTCCAGGCTACACAGTCAGTCGCATTCTCTTGAATGGTCAGTGATGGGGTGTGTGTGTGAGAGAGAGAGAGAGAGAGAGAGAGAGAGAGAGAGGGAAAGAGAGAGAGAGAGAGAGGGAAACAGAGAGGTTTATATAAACCATGTTTCATTTTGTATCATCCAGCCAGATTGTCAGGAAACAATTGACAAGACCTGGAGGACCCATCTACAGTACCTCCCCCATCCCCTCCCAAAATAAAAGCACCCCGTCAGGGGGTCTCAGAGTCAGCACATGGCTCAGTTTGATGAGACCAAGCCCAAACTGATTCCTCCAAAAGGGATTTTCAAACGCAAAGGCGATTTTTTTTTTCTCAGAAGATTCGTTCTCCATCCCTGACTCTAACCTGCAGAATCTTGCTACAACAAATTTTCTTCCGCACGCACGCACGCGCACACACACACACACACACACACACACACACACACACAGAGTGGAGTCAAACTAGTCATGTCTGCAGCTGCTGCATTACTAATGCTGACCATAGAGTGCTTTCCCAAGACACATAACTCATATTGGAAACCAGACAAGGCTTGGTGGATTTTTTTTTTTTTTCCTTTCTTTTCCCAATTGATAAAAGCCGTAAGCAAGAACCATTTAAGCATTGTTTTACAATGTATCAGCCTCTGTGCACCAGACAAATGCTCTACATGTATTTACGAGGCGATGAAGTTTAAATATCAAAGCTCATGTTGCCAAGATACAACAGAGTAATCAGACCGGCTAGAGAGAAAAAAAGGTTGAACAATAGTGCTGAGCAGTCATTATGGATTTAAACAGACACTTTTAAGTAACAGAGGGGAGAGAGAGAAAAGAGAGAGAAAAAAAACAGAAGTAGAGGAAAAAGTCAGCTTTGGTGAGTCATTAGGTGTAGGTAAAATTAAAGCAAAACATACTCTGAGCAAAACAGTTTGCCTGGACCTTTTTTGTGTTTCGTTCATTTCTCTCCCAAACTCTCTCACCCAGCAAAGAAACGACAAAGCCAACACACACACGAGAGACGAACGAGAGAAGGACCTACCTCTTTGTCAGAGGCCAAAAATCACAGCTTCGAACAAGTCAATAAAACACATAGAGCTGGATAGCTGCCAATCTTCTTTCCTCTTTTTTTGTTTTTCCCTTCTTTCGTTCTTTTTTTTTTCTTTTTTTTTTTAACCTCCCCCGTTTTGGAACGGCATACGCGGCGAAATACGCAGCACCGACGACTCTACCGAAGCTTGAGATGTGTCAGAGAATCGCGCTCCATAAGGGGGTGGGGGTGGAAGGGGTGGGGGGTGTGGGGGGGTATCAGGGACGTGGAGTGGTCATGCCAAATCCAGAGGGGAAGAGACGCTCACAACAGGCTGAAGAGCGGAGGGAGAGAAAGTCCGACAGTCCTGGATCAGCGCGAGAGGAGTGGGGACAGGCAGCAGAACTGAGCATCCTTTAGTGGAGGAGAGATGGAGAGAGAGAGAGAGAGACAGAGAGACAGAGAGAGAGAGATCCGGCGGAGAAAAAAAAAGAGAGGGAAAAAAAAAGCGAAGAGAAGCGTAATCCTCACACGTGCGTCGGACTCGGGAGATTACGAGGGGTCGAGTTGCCTCAACATCGTTTTTCCAACGGACGTTGTCTCTTCTCTTCCCTGCACATATTCTCCTGTTGTCTCTTTATTTATGTGGGACCAGAGTGGAGAAAGCGAGAGAGAGAGGAGAGAGAGAGAGAGAGAGAGAGGGAGGGAGAAATAGAGAGAGAGAGGGATGGAGAGTGCAACAGACACAGAGAGAGTGCAGAGAGCGAGAGAGAGAGAGTCTATGTGTGTGTGTGTGTGTGTGTGTATAGGAGAGTGAGGAGTGAGAGAGAGAGCAAGAGAGAGAGAGAGAGAAGGAGGCAGAGCAGGAGAGAGCGAGAGAGAGAGAGAAGGAGGGAGAGCAAGAGCGCGCGCGAGAAAGAGAGAGAGAGGGAGGGTGAGATAGAGAGAGATAGAGAGGGAGGGTGAGAGAGAGAGAGAGAGAGAGAGGGAGAACGAGAGAAGGAGAGAGAGCTTGCACTGTCAGTGACTACATTAGCAGCTCTGAGGAGGTGGAGTTTTCGTTGCAGCAGAAGGGATCATGATTTGAAAACCAAAGGGGAGAGAGAGAGAGGAAGAGAAGGAGAGAGAGAGAGAGAGAGGGAGGGAGAGAGAGAGAGAGCAAAGAAACAAAGATAGGGTTAAGCTTGTGCAGAAAAAAATAAACAGAGGGAGATATAGAGGTTAAGGGAAAGCAAATGGAGGAATGGAAAGATGAAAAGCCAAGGGTAAAAGACAGAGAGAAACAGGGGAGAGAGAGAGAGAGACAGAAAGAGAGAGAGAGAGACAGAGAGAGAGTCCCCAGCTGGCAAGTGGTCAGTTCCAGTAGATGAAGAATCCCAAAGTACATGTAACTGTTTCAGCTAAGCGGTGGGGGGGGGGGGGGGGGGGGGGGGGGGGGGAATCATTCCAACTGCTGTGTAACACGTGTCGAGTTAAAGCCCATTTGAAAAGGAAAACCAAAATGTTTGTTATTACTAAGTTTGTCATTACTAAGATGCCATGAAATATAGGATAGGGTTTTTCAGTTTTGCAGGTCTGTAGCACATATATGTAACAACAACAGGGGCAGAAGCATACATTTACACCTGTTCTGAGATCACTTCTTAAAGCTATCACGATCTCTTCACACCATCTTCACAGCTAATTATATGTAGCATGACTCTCACATGAAAAACCTGTTCAGACAGATGAATTGAATTTCTACTTCACCTGTCGGCAGACACAATATAATGAAATGTCTGTAAAATATGCAAGAAAAAGTGTGTGTATATCTATAACGTATATAAGAGTAAAGTGTGTGTATATGTATAATGTATATAAGAGTAAAGGGTGTGTGTATGTATAATGTATATAAGAGTAAAGTGTGTGTATATGTATAATGTATATAAGAGTAAAGTGTGTGTATATGTATAATGTATATAAGAGTAAAGTGTGTGTATATCTATAACGTATATAAGAGTAAAGTGTGTGTATATGTATAATGTATATAAGAGTAAAGTGTGTGTATATGTATAATGTATATAAGAGTAAAGGGTGTGTATATGTATAATGTATATAAGAGTAAAGTGTGTGTATATGTATAATGTATATAAGAGTAAAGTGTGTGTATATGTATAATGTATTTAAGAGTAAAGAGTGTGTATATGTATAATGTATATAAGAGTAAAGTGTGTGTGTATGTATAACATATATAAGAGTAAAATGTGTGTACAGGTATAACTTATATAACAGTAAAGTGTGTGTGTGTATGTATAATGTATATAAGAGTAAAGTGTGTGTATAGGTATAATGTATATAAGAGTAAAGTGTGTGTATATGTATAATGTATATAAGAGTAAAGTGTGTGTATAGGTATGATGTATATAAGAGTAAAGTGTGTGTATATGTATAACATATAAAAGAGTAAAGTGTGTGTGTGTGTATAACATATATAAGAGTAAAGTGTGTGTATGTATAATGTATATAAGAGTAAAGTGTGTGTATATGTATAATGTATATAAGAGTAAAGGGTGTGTATAGGTATAATGTATATAAGAGTAAAGGGTGTGTATACGTATAACGTATATAAGAGTAAAGTGTGTGTATATGTATAATGTATATAAGAGTAAGGGGTGTGTATATGTATAACGTATATAAGAGTAAAGTGTGTGTATAGGTATAACGTATATAAGAGTGAAGTGTGTGTGTATGTATAACGTATAATAGAGTAAAGTGTGTGTGTATGTATAACATATATAAGAGTAAAATGTGTGTGTATGTATAACGTATATAAGAGTAAAGTGTGTGTGTGTATGTATAATGTATATAAGAGTAAAGTGTGTGTATAGGTATAATGTATATAAGAGTAAAGTGTGTGTATATGTATAACGTATGTAAGAGTAAAGTGTGTGTGTGTATGTATAATGTATATAAGAGTAAAGTGTGTGTGTGTATAATGTATATAAGAGTAAAGGGTGTGTGTGTGTGTGTAATGTATATAAGAGTAAAGTGTGTGTATAGGTATGATGTATATAAGAGTAAAGTGTGTGTATATGTATAATGTATATAAGAGTAAAGTGTGTGTATATGTATAATGTATATAAGAGTAAAGTGTGTGTATAGGTATGATGTATATAAGAGTAAAGTGTGTGTATAGGTATAACGTATATAAGAGTAAAGTGTGTGTATAGGTATGATGTATATAAGAGTAAAGGGTGTGTATATGTATGATGTATATAAGAGTAAAGTGTGTGTATATGTATAATGTATATAAGAGTAAAGTGTGTGTATAGGTATAACGTATATAAGAGTAAAGTGTGTGTATAGGTATGATGTATATAAGAGTAAAGTGTGTGTATATGTATAATGTATAAAAGAGTAAAGTGTGTGTGTATGTATAACGTATATAAGAGTAAAATGTGTCTATTATGAAATCATATTTCATAATCTCTCAAAAAATAAAACAGGGGAAAAAAGCATTTTCACGAGAAGACATAAAACACAGGACATTGTGCAGGAGAACATAATGATCATCACGTATTGATAAGAACATCAGTAAAGCCCTTTCCATCCATAACGCTACTAAATGTTATTTATTTAAAGAAGAGTCGTAATGTGGCATTTGATATCTGAGCGGATAGCCCGCAGTGAAGTTCTTAACACCCTGGAAATACCTCACCAACTCTCAAAGCTTTGGAAAAACTGAAGCACTACATGTTAGCTTTATTGCTCTCCGTTTTTAACTCATAAAGTTAATACACGTTCCAAATATATAATATAAACAGGAGAGGCACAGCTGCATATGTATGAGGCAGAGATTTTTATTTCATTTTATTTTATCAGTTTATGCTGTTTAATGCTGTTTGAGTAATTCAGTGTGCTATTTTCAAAACCAAATTGGCACACAGAGCAAAGAAAATGGAGGGAAATTCCACAAAAAAAAGGAAAATTTGTTGATTGATTGATACACAAGGTGACAGCTTTCATATCCACCCCCATGTAGAGCAATAATTAATTCAACAGCAAAGTGTCGTAAATAATATACAGTTATATATAATTTATGATATAAATTATAAATATATAAATACAGTTATTTATAATTTATTATTATAATTATAATTAATTCATAATGTGTGTATATATATTTGTATCTATATAAGCATATCATTTATTTAATAGCCGGCACTTCTATTAAGACATGCGATAACCGTAACTTTTTAAATCATTATGGTGCACAGTAAACTTATTAATCATATAACAGCGAACACAATCCTTCGGCAATTATGAAAGACAAACACATATTTAAATACAAATGTATGATGCGGCTGGGGGGGGGGGGCAGTAATAATGTGTAAGTTATGAAGGACCTCATTCTGCCAGCATACAGGATATGAATAAGCAATTCCTTATGAGTTCTCTCTCTCACTCTCTCTCTCATACACACACACATGTAGATGCACACACACACACACACACATACACACACAGACGCACACAGCCTTCTCTCTCTTTCTCTCTCTCTCTCTCTAACACACACACACACACACACACACACACACACACACACACACACACACACACAGCCTTCTCTCTCTCTCACACACATACACACACACACACACACACACATACACACCTTTGATGGCAGTAGAAGCCTAATTGATCAGTGTTCCTCCGATGGAGGTCACGTAAGACACGAGCAGACACAGGAAGGTCCGGCCCATTCCAGATTCTGTCTATCTGCTTTTGTTTGGCCGGGAAGAGGGAGAGAGAGGAGGAGAGAGGGAGAGGGAGAGGGAGAGGGAGAGGGAGACAGAGAGAGACAAAGAGAAGGGACAAAGAAGGACTGGCTCCAGACTGGCATGATTTAACTCGCATATTCGGACAATAAATTAAGTCAGTATCAGGCCAAAGAAAACGGAAGGGAAAAAGACCAGAGCGTTTTCTTAAACACAAACAGGTCCTTCACAATGACCAGTAACGCTCACATTTACCGCGCCCGCGTACACATTAGAAACAACGGGAGATGCCGATTCATTTTGAAGTTTGGAGTTTTTCTGTGACGTGACACTCTGGTTACAGGTTCATTGGGGATTCTAAGAAAAGAAAGTGATAAGTCAGCTCCATCAAATGAGCCAAGGCCCACTTCTCTCCATCCAGCTCAATTAAGCACTGCCAGTAAGCCCTGGCACCCCCCCAAAAAACACAGGCCTCAGGAGTTAAAGCACAAAGACAAAACTCCCTGGAATCTCGCCGGATCTTCGGAGAGAGGTAAAGACAGGCTCCGAGGTAAAGTCATGTTCTCTCTCGCGCGTGAACAGAGGAGTGTTTAATTCAACCGTCAGCTGAGCCTTATGATTCGCGTCATCCGTTCTACATTGAATTTCCGTTCTTTCTCTTCCTTTCTTTCTCTCAGAGAGTGTGTGTGTGTGCGTGTGTGTGTGTGTGTGTGTCTGTGAGCACACGTGAATGTATCCGTACAAGGTGCGCGGAATATTAATTCACCCATTTACTGGTTCTTGCTTTGCTGCTGTTTTGGATTTTAATTATTCTCCTCAATGGAGTGTTTCTCCACCTAATCAAGCATTCATCAAATCTTGATGAATAGTTACAGAGGACAAGCTAAAGAAAAAGACTGTACGGAAAAGAAAAAAAAAAGAATAATCTAAAAGATTGAGGAAAACTAAGACAAAGACACAGCGGCTAACCAATTACACCACCAAATGAGTCAGCACCAAGTCTAAAACGACCCAAATATTATGGCAGTAAACCTCCCAATACAGCGTGTAAGCACTTTTTAAAAAGACACAACCAAAGCAAGTACCTTCGAACACTCCGTCTCAATTATACATCTAAAGTCAGGTTAGACGATTTACAAGCTTATGTCATCTGTAGGGAAAAAACTTACACCGTAACCACACTCTAGAAATGTAGAGACTACATCTTTCACTATATTTTATCTTTTTTACAGCATCTTGTTGATAGAAGGGATTTTTTTTTTTTTTTTGACTAATTAGTATATTCATGTGTTATATGGCGCTATGATTGACACTGGCCACAGCCCAAACTAACCAATGATAAAACATAAAGAAAGTGGGAGGTCTTGTGTCCCTGCTGCTTGTCGGCAGTTCTGTGTAAAAACAAATGAATAAAAAAGAGGGGGGAAAAAAAAGGATGTTCCAATTATACGCTGCTCTTCCCAGGAGGCGGAGCCTCGCTTGCGGTTGTTGATTAGACATATTATTACACCAATCAGGGCTTATTAGATCTGAATGGAGTGACCAGATGTGAATGCAGCACTCACATACATCTGCGGCGACGATGAAAACGGAACAAACAAACAAACAAACAAACAAACAAAAACTCTTCTCAGATGCAGTGTATAAAGCTGATGTAAAACCCCAAACCTCCAGAAGCCACAGTGACACAGGTATTACCTTTTTATTTTTTTATTTTTTTTTAGGGGGGTGGGTGTCATGGAAACTAATAGTTCTGGATGGGTCCATTTTTGGTCCGTGTCTCCGGGGAAGAGTCACGACTGTACGGATTTCACCTCAGCTCGTCTCTGTGGGGAGGGGGGAAGGGTGGGGTTGGGGGGGGGGGGGGGGGTGGGGGGCAGAGGAGGAACATGGGCCGCGAGCCAGAAACGTAATTAAAGACAACAGATAAGCATCAACGGCCAGCAGAGGGACCTGCAGGCTCTGTGTGAAAAGAATAAAACATCAGACAGACAGACACACACACACACACGCTCGCACACACACACACATACAAACACATTTACACACACACACACTCACACTAACACGCACGCACACACTCATGCACACACAAACACACACACACACACATACAAACACACACACATACACTCACACACACATACATACGCACGATGTAACCTAACATGTAACCTCTCATAGGAAGAAAACATGAACCCTTCCAACCTGTTGTACCATAGTCATTTTCATCGCTGTTTATTGTCTCTGTTTATTAGTATCATATCCACTGCAGGTTTTTTTTTTAGTTACCTCAAGACTTTCCATGATTATTAAACATATATGATATGGAGCTTCTGTTTCGTTTTTTTTTTTTTTTTTTTGCTTATCGGCGCCGTAGTTTCGATATTTCACAGTCAAATGAACAGCCCCTAAAGACAATGACAAAAATAAGGATGAATATTATCAACATCATGCAAAAAAAACAAAAAAAAACAAACGTTAGCTATTGCTTTCGTTGCCGCGAGTCCCATCATTACTCATTCGGTTCAGGACGGTGCCCGAGGAAGCCACCGTTCGTTTTCGTATGAAAGAACCGGCACGTTTATTAAGCAAACGCATCACAACGTTCGGGGTGATTATAATTACAAGTTACGACTTGCGCACCCTCCGGTTCCCTGGCTCTTCCAAAAAAAAAACAAAAAAAAAAACAAAAAAAAACCCAGAGGAGTGAGCGTTGCGTTCGGCGCCCTGAAGGAAAAGCTATTTATTTTGAATGTTTGTTTTTCTACATTTGAATCGTATTTCATAGCTATAAGTCAGAAAGAAACATGCAATAACGAAATCGCTACACGTCTAAATGTATTATGCTGACGTTTCTAGGAAAAGGCGCGGTGGCCGTCCGTATAATGAAAGTGACGTGTTGCCTTAATCATGTGCATGTTGAAAAATGATTGTGCGGCAGTTGCAAACACTAGTCCAACCCCTTTGGGTGCGAAGGAGTAAGAACTAAAAGCAAAAAGAAAAACTCGTAATTCAAAAGCGATTGGGGAAATGTTGCACAGTTCACTGCACATTATCCAGGAGAGAGAGAGAGAAAAAAAACCCAGGCTGTGTTCAGATGGTGGCCTCTCTCTCTCTCTCTCTCTCTCTCTCTCTCTCTCTCTCTCTCTCTCTCTCTCTCTCTCTCCGTCTTTGCTCTGTTAGCTGGGGAGTCAGCTCACTCACTTTCTGGTTCAGACTGGCTTGAGGGCCTTTTGTAATGATCTTACAGTGAATGCTCTCCATTCAAAACCTGCACTGGCACTGCACAATGAAGCCTGGCACTCTGGCAGAGACTTGGAAACAGCTGAATGTCTCAAAAAAGAAAAAAAAAACACCCAGTGCAATGATGATGGTTTATTACATGGTTATTACATGGGTATTAACAAAAACGATTTCACATCAAGGTTTTGTGAAGCTATGTTCATACATTAAGTTGCCTTTGTTGTCAAAATTGCCGGGGAAGTGGCATGTTCTCGAAGGTATCCAAGAAAAATGTGGTGGGTGATAACGATCTGGTATGTGTGTTCATAAAGTGGACTGTACACGGACATTAATATGACAGCGTTCATTATAGAGATCGATGTTGAAATTTTAATAAACAGCCACATTGGCCGTTTCTGCAGTAGACCGTCCAATCAAAGAAGGGGTTCGGACCAATAAATTAAGTCTTTTTTTTTTTTTTTCGACATCTTGAGATCTGAGATGATTTGATCCAAAAATTCATTTTACAGTAAAGAATTCAGTGACAGACGGATGCTGAGCGGGAGACAACACGTCCGTCTCAGAGCACATACACAGAGAGAGAGAGAGAGAGAGAGAGACAGAGAGAGAGAGACAGAGAGAGGGAGACAGGTGGAGGATTCTAGAACAGAACCCTGAGGTTAATTTGAAAACTGGGAGCGATATTGCTTTAAGACGCTTTGATGAGAGCGATTCTAAAGTGTGTTTGAGCAGGCTCAGGAGAGACAGAGGGACGATTAGACTTCATTTGTAATCTAAAAGACTCGGTGGTGTAATCCTTCGGAGAAAAGAGAGGAGAGATCGCGCTTCTGGTCCTCTGAGAGTGAAACAGAAGGGGAAAAGATGACTTCCATTCCGCCTTTCCAAACCATCTCTCTACACACATGCACATTATTACTTTCGCACCAAACGTGTTTGAAGATGAAAATAACAAATTTAGGGCATGCTAAGATGGGGGAGATTGGTCCTGTTTTGTTAACACTCCCCAGCATGCCTAATGCCCCCCCCCCACCCCACCGCACCCCCGCCCATGGGATCTGCTCCTTATGCTGTTCACGCATCTACTCCCCTACCCACCCACCCCCCCCCCCCCCCCCCCCCCCCCCCCCCCCCCCACCACCACAAACGGAGGGAGCTAACTCCACGGAGAGAGAGTTAGCCCTTTGATGACTAGAGCAATGACCTTGCATTGCCCCATCGCACAGCCTTAACGCGGATGCAAAAAGACCTCAGTGTTTACCACAAGCCTGTTAAAACAGAGCCGCTAATACCAGGGCAGACGCTCCGCAGAGAAGGAGAGAGAGAGAGAGAGAGAGGGACAGAGAGGAGAGGAGAGGAGAGGAGAGAGAGGGAATGAGGGATTTTATAGCCGTCTGTCTGATCTGCGCAAATCCGAAGGGTCTGGGGACCACGTTAGCCTTTTACTGGGGCGAGCGATGAAGGAGCGGGAATGGCTGGCTATGTGGCGGGGTATCCGCGGATAAAGTAAAAACCAACCGATTGCCCACAACGCAAATAGTCCTCCAAAAACAGATTAAACCGGCAAAGTATCGGTTTTACAGATGTAGAACGTGTCAATACAGTGGATCTTCTGTTGAAAAGATGCCTGTGATATCCAATCCACAGCCAGAGTCAGAAAGAAACAGTTTCTACGCACTCAAGCCGACGGCATTTTGGTAAATGTTGCCAACTCTGTAGCGTCACCTTAGGAGACCCCACAACTCAAGACGGAACACGTTTAAGTGTCTTTCTTCAGCTTAAAAAGGGAACAGTTTAACATTCCCTGTTGGTGTCATGCTGCACGTTACGCTCAGAATGTTGAGTGTCTCGCTGATATAAACCAGTGGTTTTTACAGAGCGATGTCATGTCTGTGCCGCACACCAGTCAAGATAAAAGGCGAGAACCATCATTTTTACCCAACGAACTGTCAGTTAAAAAAATCGACAGAGCTTCACATGACTCGTAGCAGAATTGTCTTGAAGAGTTTTTCTTTTTTTTTAATCTTTTAGAAGCAATGTAAACCTCGTGTGGAATCATCATCACAGTCTTCTGCCTTCGGGGTGAGAAAGAAAAAAAAATGAAAAAAAAATGAAGACTTTCTAAGTCTCTTTGGAATGGGACGTACGTTCCCAGGTTAATGAAATGGTGTCATGTCGGACGGATGGGAAACGCTAGCTCTTCAGCCTTTTCTCTCAGTACCACAGTCCAGGACCTGGAAGGCAGAGGAGGGGGGTAAAGGCCAGGCACCGTCTCTAACTCAATGGGCTTGAGCCTCCGCTCTCAGCTCCTCCAGGTTTCTCTGACAATTAATAGGACAGACACCTCTCACATCATGGAGACTGATATGAGAGAACTGATACTCCAGGGTAGAGCGGAGCGGGCGGGGGGGGGGGGGGGGGGGGGGAGTCTGCTCTGTAAAAGGAAACATTTTTTTAAAAATACTCTGAACCTACTGTCGGTGTGTGAAGCATAAGCGTTGTGTTTAAGCTGGAATGAGGTTTATTCATAGGAGAAAAATGAGTATGGGAGTTTGTTTAGTGCATTAAGTGAACGATTTTAAAATTGCTTAGAAGAAATGGGTTTTTTGTTGTTGTTGTTGTTGTTGTTGTTGTTGATTTTGTATGCGTTGACATAATTCAGGTAATCTCAGCTGGTAGTCCAAATCATTACATCTCACAGACCTCGGTCTCCAGCGTTGACACAGGACGTCAGCCATTCTTTTCTCGGACGTTACACGAAGAAGCTGAGTTACGGGTCTACCCACAAAGCCACTGTGATCCACACGTTAGATTGGGACACATGCCTCACACTGTATTTGTGTAAGCTGTCAGCATACACCTGTCAGATTGGGTTTTCTCACATACATCTATGCGAGTGGTAGCAAGTTGCTTTTTTTTTATGATTATTATTTGCGTAATAAAATCCAAAATACGTTCTGTCCCCGTTTCGCTGAATTGATATTATGGAGATGCACAAGTAGTAGCAGAGCCCATAAAGTGCAACTTTTTTTTTCGTCTTCTTCTTCTCCTTCTTTTTTGGGGTGGGGTGGGGGGGGGGGTGGGGGGGGGGGGGTCGGTTGGGTTTCTGCAGCTGAGCCTGTTGCTATGTAAATTCCGTTCTATCTCTTCCTGTCAGCTGTCAGAGAACACACTAGCAGTAGCGGAAGGAAGGCTCAGGTGGGCTTTTGTCAACCAGGAGATTCCTAACAAGGCTTTGCCAATCATTTCCAACCCAACATGTGTTATGACACACCACTGCCACTATTCAGCTTCTGCTGCTCTCCCTCCTCTCTTACACTCGTCTTCTCCCCCTTTCAGTCATTCTGTTTTTTTTTTGTTTTTTTTTTTTACTTTCCAAGAGAACTTTGTCAGGCAGCTGAGAGACACTGCCGAAAAAAAAAAAAATCTCACCCGAACTTTATGACATCAAAATCATACATCCAGCTGTCAAAACATGTCGGGAAAAAAAGAAGAAAGAAAGAAAGAAAGAAAAGGAGAAAGGAAGGAAAGGAGGAAAAAATATTCATGCCTTCTCTCTGTGTTTTGAGATGAATATGATATTAAAAGGGGAACGCGTTTATTATTGGAGCAGATAATCCTCGCGCAGGTTTGGCGGACGGCACCGGCTTGAAAAGCGTTGGTATCTATGCATTTTCTAGTCTCATATTGCCTAAATAATTTAAATGAGATAGTATCTGGCGTTCAGGGACATCTGATGAGGATTAGAATATGAAAAATGAAAGGTGTGGAAACCGCAACGACAACAGTGTGTTTATGGTTTATGGCCCGGGGTGACACCGAACGGCGGAAGGGAGGGGAGAGGTAAACTCATTGCTTCGTTTCTTTTTGCTTCTAACGCTGTCACCATGGCATATTACGATTTCTGATTCCGGCACATGACGGAAAAAAAATAGGAAGCGATAAATCCGTAAAAAATAACATCGATTCTCTCTCTCTTTCTTTCCTGTTTCTCGCATGCTTCTTCTCTTAAAGTGACGTTGTGAATGACCTTAGTTGTTAAGCTGCGTGCTTAAATAATGCATTGACTTTATACAACCCGGGATTGATACTACACACTCTGTCTGCACGAAGATAAGAGTTTATATATATGGCTTTTCAACTTGCACGCATACAAACACTGCGCAGCTGGATTACAGCAGGACATACGCTTCCCGCAAGTTTCTTTCTCAGCATGTCACATTGTAATGTCATTTCTGTTAATTATCGTGCTCTGTTTGAAAATCCCTTGTGAAAAATTAATGAGGTTGTAGACGGGCTCTAACAGACTCGTGAAAAAAGTTCATACGAAAGTTTACGGACGTGTGTTTTGCTCTGTGGCGTTGTTATAAAGACAGACTGGTTTAAAAACACAAAGGCAAGTTCCAAATATGCTGCAAGCAAGTGACAATATTAGCTTGCATTTGTGTATAGGTGCGGCACGTGCACACACACACACACACACGTACGCAAACACACACCCATGCACGCACACACAACTATTAATATGTAAATATGAGTATGTAAAAATGAATAGGTAAAATCGTTTTTTTGAACAACCTCACATTTTCTTAAATTGCATGCACTTTCTGAAAAACTCACTTTCCAGCATTTACATATTCAGCCCCCTTAAAATAAGACCCATTATTATCAGATTATTCCATGTAAAGGGAAATTGTGAGCTACGTTAGGCTAAAGTGCCAATATCTGTCTGCAGAAGAGGCCATTTTAGCACATTAGCTCAAAGCGCTAACCATATCCTCTCAGGCAGCATCTGGTTTCACAGGCACGTGGCGGGTTGAAGCGGATGATATCGGAGACCGATACCGTGTGGTGAGAGAGTGGGACTGATGGCTGGTGTCCACTTCTGAGGGTCGTACCCCCCCCCCCCCCCCCCCATCTCTGGACCCTCCACATCCCGCAGTGCTCAGTAATTTGTTTTCTCACCAAGTAATTAACGACCTGTAGTCAGACCTGATCAATGAGAACGAGTTGCTGCCCAGGAACACGTACACACACGTACACGCACACACACACACAGAAACACACCCGCGCGCACACACGCACACCCGCATCCCTCCCGAATACTAGCAGGAGTTCTGCTTGGGGGGGGGGGGGGGGGGGGGGAGGGGAGGGATGTGAGAGAGAGAAAGAATTTGTTTTCAGAGAGAAAGACAGAGATCAAGGTATAAATGTGTGTGCACACGTGTGTGTGTGTGTGTGTGTGTGTGCGTGTGTGTACGTGTGTGTGTACGTGCGTGTGTGTGTGTGTGCGTACGTGTGTACGTGCGCGCGTGTGTGTGTGTGTGTGCATACAGGGGAGTGTGGTAGACTGGACAAATGAAACAGCAGATGACATGGTTCAGGTTTGCTGCCTCACTAACACAATGAGATTTGGCTGACTTTGCCTTTATTCAGTGGAGATATTAACTCACTGGAATCTGCCTCTGCATTTTTTTTAGCACTGTAAACTTACAATGTTTACCAAGGATAAATAAATAAATAAATAACAGACCTTTATGAGAAATGACCCACGGTCATATATTTTTTTTTTTTTTTACGAGGGATTTGCTCACCTTTTTCCTGACACACACAGAGTTTATATGATCCACGTTTGGAGCGGCATAGTCAGTTTTATTTGTTTAAACCAGAGCCAAACCAATCTAAACATCCCTAGCGGCAAAAGTTAAGCGTATTGGCTGGAATTGCCCAAAGAGTAGAGCTAAGGAGAAACAGCTGTCTCTGGAAGCATAAAGTCAAACAAACTTCAAGAGTTATAAAAAAATAATTATTTAGATTCAATGTTGTTGTTTTTTTTTTTCTTCTCTTTCTTAAAACATGCAACTCCTATCTAAGCATTGTAGACTATGTTTGCCATATAGATACAGGTTCACTGTGTGTGTGTGTGTGTGTGTGTGTGTGTGTATATGTGTGTGACTCCAGCCAGATCAGCAGACCAGAAAATATGGACAACCGCTGCCCCTTACTCCATGGACTTTATATATATATATAAAAGAGTATATATGAGCAATCAATTGTTTGGCACTAAGCCATGTGCGAACATTATAAGATACATCTCTCTGGTTGGCCCATGGGTCTTTACAGATGCAAGAATGAGTACCCCTCTCCATTCAAAGATAGATGGATAGAGAGAGAGAGAGAGAGAGAGAGAGAGAGAGAATTGCTCTCTGCTGTGTGGAATCTCAGAAGCCCGATTTTTACCCCTTTGATATCACATAAATAGCTAACAGAATCATCTTAAGTGTTTAATACCGTTTTAGAGACAGAGCGGGATTCTCTGCTGTTCCAGTTTCTGGTAATTCTGTTAACCTCTAACTCTGTTTGCTTAAATACTCGTCAGAATTATTTCTCTGTGCATTACCCTGGCAATCATCCTTGGCTGACTTTGGCTCCTTCACGCCTCATTCACGCTTATGAAAAATGCGCTTATTTGTGTTTAGTGGTAGACACAACTCCTCTGGAAGTTGAAAGTCTTTTACGTCTGATATCAGGCAGTGAGTGTGGCGCGGTAGTCCCTATGAGAACCGTACCTTGGCTTTATCGTTTTAAGAGGAATTTGGCAAACAGTCATGTCAGCACCAGGTAATGTTCGCAGGGGGGTAGAAGCCATCTGGAGGGGTGTTTCCAAAATGAGAAGTGGGATTTAAAATCAGTGGCGCGTGCGACTGTAACACACCCAATCCCGGCAAGTGGGCAAAGCAAAGCCGTCCCAGGTAAACACAGCGAAACACACGCAGACGTCATGTTTGAATGAGTAAGACTCAGACCGGCAAGTAAAAGCGATTCATTCTCCACTCCGTCTGACTACGCATGATATGTCTCTACCCTGATGAAACCGGCTGCAACGAATGTTTACATTGCTATAAGGGATGTGTTTGAGAGTTTTGTATGTCTTTATTCTGCGTTTGTGTTACGTGATGTAACTGTTCTTTAACTGCTGTGTGCATTTCCACGTCGCCAGTATTTTAAATACTATGGAATGTACATATCACCTCGAGAACAATAAAGCCGTGAATCTGAAATCATGATGTAAACTCTAGTGCATCAAAGTGAACCACAGGCTGTGAAGTGGCATACCTCTTGGTTCATAGAGAGAGAAAATGATCTCACATTATTATCTATCAACAAATCCTCTGCAAGCTATGGAAAGGTTTCAATCAAAACAACAGATGGCATACTCCTGATCCCTGACCATGCTTTTATCTGTGTATGAAGTGTACCACAAACATAATATATATATATAAAAGAATATTTTTACTCAGTAATAAGTTATTAGATGTTATTGATGTTATTAGAATAATAAGAGCTTTGGTTGTTTCAGCGTGAGTGAATAATATGTGTGGTAAGACACTGGCTATGTTTACTGAATTTGTCCTGCGCTTTGTCCTAAATACTGTTGACTTTTTTTTTTTTATGAAAATTTTATAAACTCGCAAATTCCATAAAGGGTCTTTAAACGACATATATGAAGTAAATAGAGAGCCACCCGTAAAAAATAATTCAAACCGAGCTTACACATGTGCTTCGTCAGAATTTCATCACAATTTCATATGACCCTGGACATTTTAAAACATTAAGAAAGACTTTAAACCTTCACTCTTAAAGTTCTCGCCCCTGGCAACTCTGTGTGAGGCACACGCATGGGTTTTTTTTTTTGAGAGCAAAAAAAAAAAAAAGAAAAAAATAGTCATTTTTATTCCTGGCCTGTCTCACACAAACAGAACAACTTCTGAAGTATATTGCTGAAGATACCACAGAGCAAGGTAGAAGTACTGAAAAACATTCATCTGTTTAAAAAATAAGTTTGTTGTCTATCCAGGCTGTAGTTGATTAATATGTCTGAATGATCAATCAACAGCGCAGGCACACTAGGTGAGGTTCTTGGAAAGAGAAAACTCCCTCAAAAACACAGCCCGGAGAAAGAACGGCAGGCGCTTCATTTATTTATTTATTTGTTTTGAGACGTCCTGTCTGCCTAGCTGTGTTGTCAAGGTGTCAGTTTTACTTTTCATGTATTTAATATGAATTCTCTAGCCTGTAGGGTATGTACAACGTCTTACAAAACCTCCATCTAAAGAGTCACGGTGCAGTGAAATGGAGGAATCAAACTGTCACCGGTTCTAGAATGTAGGATACCAAGATTCCATGACTAGGATGTCAAAGATTGCGTAAAACCATGATTCTGGCATATCTCCCGGCCTCTGGTGTTCTCTGCATCAGAGGCGTTTCCAGAATATTCTAAAAATAAGCGATGTCTAATTCCGAAGACAGAGAAATGTCCTTCTTCTGCCGGAGTGATCACCATATACGTTTAACTGTAAGATGTAGCGTTTAGCCTCTTCTTAAGAGTGACGCCTGACAGAAACACGTACTTTTCTTCTCTTCTCTGCCTTTTGTTTTCTCATAGGGACAAACATTGAGAAAAGTGATCTAGGAATCTACTATGGAGCCACAGTTGCCAGGCCTATAATAAAATAAAAAATTTCCAAAAAAAAAAAAAAAACAGGTTGTTTTTGGATCTCAATTTGACCTTTCAGTGCTATATTCAGGACCTGAATTACCAATAAAGAAAAATAAAAAGCCGCTACAGGCAAACGCAGGGAGATTGATGAAAGCATGTAATTACAAGTACACCTCACTATGCTAACAGATTTTTTTTTTATATATATCCTGGAACCTCTAAATATCTGTTAACAAGCTGTAACCTTTTCAAAATGCAGCAGAATGCTTTAATTGGGCTTGAACCCCCCCCTCCCCTTTTGTTTTTCTTGCCCATCAGTCCATTTTGAGCACAATCAGTATTTTAACATTTCCATCCTTGTTCATGATGTAAAAAGCAGAATTATTCTCTCTTCCTTTTCCATTCGTCCCCGCACACTCAACTCCAGCCTATACCCACAAATAATAACCACTAATAACGAACATTAATGGTTGTTTTATCTCTGTATTTATATTCGTTCTAGGAAGAAAATGATGTTTTTCTGTTCCATTTCCATTCAAAAGCCATGTGTTTTTAAAAGACCAAATTGTTAAAAACAATGTCCAGATTCCTTTGTTTGTCTGAATGGTTCTAACTGAGAGGATCTTTAATTAGAACTGATTTTTTTGTTACCAGGGAAACAGGTGGGTGTTGTCTTCAACCAATCAGAGTCCATAGTGCTCTAGTCAACTTCAGGATTGAACCTGGGCACCAATCTTCAAAGTGGCGTAGCAGAGAACATTTTCTGAACACATTATCTGAATGCAGCCCTTGAAATCAGAGCTCTTAAATCTTCTGACGTCTGCCCAATAAAAAATCATTTTCATATCCGTGCATTTGACTGCTTGTTTTATGATTTGTTTCATTTCATCCTCTGAAGTACCTCCAAATGCATTTCAGCACCCTATAATAAAGATTATTATTCCGACGAGAGATACCAAACGTAACCCTCTGCTTTAAAATTATAGCTTTTTTTTTTTTTACGCCACCAGAAACAGAAACAGCCTTTTTGTGTGAGATTC
Organism: Chanos chanos; assembly: GCF_902362185.1. Taxonomy (NCBI): domain Eukaryota; kingdom Metazoa; phylum Chordata; class Actinopteri; order Gonorynchiformes; family Chanidae; genus Chanos; species Chanos chanos. Next base: position 13,830,805 of record NC_044510.1, read on the forward strand.
CACAATGTTTTATTGGAACCGCGAACATGCGACACGACGGTTCCGGTTTTCCAAGCAAAGCCTGAGGAACCTTCTGGAACCTTCGTCAGGAGCTGGGCTGAGAACTGAGGTAACAAACGCAAGTCGTGAAATCTTAATCTCAGAATAAATCTCGATATCGGTGCCAAGCGAGGAGCCCCGGAATCGGTAGTGGTGAGACAGCACTCGGTTTCTGAAGATTCACAGTGCCCGGGGGGGTGGGGGGGGGGGGGGATGGGAGAGGATGGGGTGTACTGGAAGGTAAATAGTTAATACATTGCTGAAGGTACAAAAGGCATTTTCTGCCTGAAAACCGTAAAATATTTAGTCGTCTTCCATAGACGCTGTCACTCAGCTGCGTCGTGAGAGTGGAGGAGTGTAACATGGACTGGAATTAAAAGACATTTTGTTTTCGTTTTGAGAAGAATATGTCATATCAAAGATCATTTAGCATCCTGTTCCCTTTGAAGAAGAAAGTCTATAACCACTTGGTAAACAAATCCACCTGCTGTTTTCCTTTTTTTTTTTTTCTTTTTTTTAATCAATGTGGCCTTTGTGTGCGTCGCTGTTCTAATTCCCACAACATTAATCTCTTCTATCACCAACTCAGTAGGAGGGAACAAAGTATCATCCATTTTAAAAACTGTATTTTATCTGACGGCATTTAAAATTCTTTAAACGCTAGGGGGGTTTTTTTGGGCCTTTTTTGGTTTTTTTTTCTTTCATGCTACGGGCAAATTAAACATATGATTAAATTTGCAGACTGGATGTGCAAAGCTGTTATTTAAGATTTAAACAAACAAACAAACAAACAAACCAAAAAAAAGATTAACGCTTTTATATTAGTTTACACTGAATCAAGTCTTGGATTTGCTTCCTTTATGGAATTAAGACTTTACATGCAAAGAGACACAAGGACACGTTCTTTATGGTGCTAATGTAAAGCCTATTTATTATTCATTTGCGTTATCATAAATGATATGTCGCAGAACACTGTGAAGGCCTAGAAATGTCTTTTTAAAAGACACATAATTAGAATCATTGTATCCCCAATGCACCCTAATATTAATCCACGCTGCTATGCAAATCTGTGCAAGGATAAAACTTTGACAGAGATCCTTTGTTGTTTTTATCATTAGGCCTGTAGAGAAGTGGTGGTCTTTTGTGTGTGTGTCTGTGTGTGTGTGTGTGTGTGTGTGTGTGTGTGTGTGTGTGTGTGTGTGTGTATGTGTGTGTGTGTGTGTGTGTGTGTGTATCCGATAAACACACTGACCCTCTTCCTGCAGCCTGCTCAGAGCGTAGCCTGCTGTAGACAGGCAGAAACCACTGAGACAGGCCCTTTCTTACGATTCTTGGTCGTAATTCAAACTGTTAGGCTCTCGCAGGCTGGGTCCTGGGGTCTAAAGGAAACACAGCTGGAGGCGGTCCCCCTGGCTTGGGTGCTTCACCTGGGCTAACCTCCATTTGGTAGGTTTACAGTTTCAGCTAATACCTTTACCATCAGCCATGCACCGTGGCGGTAGCAGTTAGACAGTAAAGTAAAGTGAATAGTTCACTCATCAAAGTCTGTTAGTCTTTCCCCACAAAACCATACGACACATGCCATAGGGTTTTCGGACATGGAAGCGCATGCTAGTCCTTCTCATATGACTGTCATGCGAAGACTTACAGACTTACATGTCTGTTTGTGGAGGCTTACAGACTTACATGTCTGTTTGTGGAGAGTTACAGACTTACATGTCTGCCTATGGAGACTTGCAAACTTACATGTCTGTTTGTGGAGACTTACATGTCTGTCTATGAAGACTTACAAACTTACATGTCTGCCTATGGAGACTTACAAACTTACATGTCTGTTTGTGAAGACTTACATGTCTGATTATGGAGACTTACAGACTTGCTTGTCTGTTTGTGGAGACTTACAAACTTACATGTCTGTTTGTGGAGACTTACAGACTTGCATGTCTGCCTATGGAGACTTACAGACTTACATCTCTGTTTGTGGAGACTTACAGACTTGCATGTCTATTCGTAGAGACTTACAAACGTATATGTCTGTTTGTGGAGACTTACATGTCTGTTTGTGGAGACTTACATGTCTGTCTGTGGAGACTTACAGACTTACATGTCTGTTTGTGGAGACTTACATGTCTGTTTGTGGAGACTCACAGACTTGCATGTCTGTTTGTGAAGACTTACAGACTTGCATGTCTGTTTGTGAAAACTTACAGACTTGCATGTCTGTTTGTGGAGACTTACAGACGTACATGTCTGTTTGTGGAGATTTAGAGAATCACAGGTAACTGGAGATTCATAACTGAACTGAAGGGACATTGGGGGCATTTTTCTGAGTTTACTGGGCAAATCATATTCCAATATGATATGAATTCTCGCCAACCACGAGTCTCTATCTCTTTCACATAAACTTACTTTAGACACTCTGGATGTGTGTTGTTGCTATAAAACACATTTTCTTTTGTCCTCTCACCAGAAGGAAGAGCTTCAGACCCCCTCCCCTCCCAAAAAAAAAGATCACTTACCCCGTTTAGCATGTACGAAATAAGAGGGAAATTACACTGTACAATGCGCACAGATGCTCAATTTCAACGTTTCAACCGTCGCAATCAAGGCGCTATCAGGGTAGGCAGGGATCTTTTCAATGAGTTAAAGTACTGCCGCTTATCTCCCCTAGCGTGGGTGCGTGGGTGGGTGGTAGGGGGTGGGGGGGGGGGGGTGGGCGACTAGACTGACTTTGCGCTTTCTAAATTTATCATAGCATTGCAGCAATTATCGTCTGCGTGTGACGCTGACACGGTAATGAGCACACGCCGTGTTCTAAACAGGCGCCTTCACGGAAAACTTGAAGCCTAAGACTGAGGACTAAAACGGCCTCGGAAAACAAGGAGGTGGAGAAGGGGATGACTCCAAACAGGACAACTGGGGTTTGATTTGATTGTGTTTCGCTGCAGATCATTGCATTAAGAGAAAGAAGAGAGAAAAGAAAAACAAGGAAAAGAAAAAAAGGGCTCATCCCCACCACCCCCCCCCCACCCCCACCCCACCCAACTAGTAATTCTCACTTCTCTCCAAATGATGTGATGACATTTATTTTAATGTGAGAGGAGCGGCGACGAAAAGCGAAGCTAAGCCCTCATTTTCTTGGAGTTTCTATTGGAAGGTGATGACGCTGAGAATGGATGTGGCAGGATCCAAATGTGCTAGCCCGGCGGTTGGAAAACCTTCCCCCCAGGGCAGACGGCAGGAAATCAACTTAGCTTGCTGGAAATCCTCGCGGCTTTGTGGTACCCTATAGAAAATGAGTAGCGCTATCGCATCACTTTGAAGATCCCTTTCTGTCTGGGCACTTTCTTCAGGCAGGATGTGCTGGAAATGCCCACAGTAGACTCTTTACAAGAGAGGATGGATGGATGGCTGTACTCCCTTTTCTTTCCCTGTAGTATTCTTTTTTTTTTCTCAGTTAATTTCTCTACTGGCTTCAGTCTAATTCGCGTTTGTAACATGTGTAGATGGATTATCAAACCGAGTTTTATGCATCGAACAATAACAATACCTGTCGTTCAGATAAACATTCCGACAACCAGCCAAAATCCTGAATCACAAATGGATGGACTACAGTTTCTCATTGCAGATATATGGCTGGGAGTACAAAAGTCTCCTGGGGCCTGTAGTCCTTTTATGTTCTTAAAAAACCCCCAAAAAACTCCCAAAATAAAAATCTAAGCTCTTGCTTATATGGAAACCACATTTTTATATATTTGATGGGTCAGTAACAACGTATAGAGTACTGGGTTGTCAAAAGGTTGTATTAAAAGGTCAATAAACAAGCAAACAAACAAACAAATAACCCTGTAGCTTTCTGTACGGTTAAAGAGCGGTATCTGGATCACATGCACAGTCCAGCATGGAGTCACACGGCAGTATGGGAAAGAGACTCCTTGTAAGCCAACCAATCAATCTTTTTGCCTCCAGAGAGACACTTAGAAGCTGATTAAGAGCTTCACTATCTCTTTGTATTCACAATGAACTTTAGCTTAGTCACTAGCTGAGGCTGTGGGGTGTGTGTGTGTGTGTGTGTGTGTGTTTGTAGAGGGATGTGTCAAGAACGCTAAAAGCCCATTAAACCTGGAGTCCTCACTGCCTTAGAAAAAAAAAACAACAACAACAATTTGTTCGAAATATCTTAACTCTAAAACTCTTAAAGTGAGTCATTAATTGGACAAACAAATAGCACAGGCTTTCAGGTGTTATCCTGGTTGAAAATCCCAACTTGCTCTATGGTCAGATTTTTTTTTTTACTTGTTATGTTTTGTTTTTTGTTTTTTTGTTTTTTAACTAGCAGCTTACTAAGGTTTGAGTCAAGAAGCTAATGGGTTTATTAACCTGTGTGGACCAGGATCCTTAATTAGCACCGAGAACTTTTTCATCCTTTGTGTCATCAGTTCATTGGTTTCAAACCGGTACTTGACTTGATGTCATGTCTTCAAAAATATTTTTTTGTTGTTGTTGTTCATTCAACTGTAATGTAGGCAACCATTGTCAAAACTTTCATTTTTATTTCAGTTTCACATAATACCGATTATTTTTTTTCACGATTTTCATTTGGGAGTGCAATAACCAGTATTCTCGACTGAAAACCCAAAATTCATTATTGTTCATGTACACAGACCTAAATATATAACGTATTTAAGGAGAGGGGAAAAAACTTGTTAAATAACTGACATACGCATGTGACGGCGCCGTGAGCGGTTCTGTGTTTGACTAATTCCCTTGCGCAGGCTGTAGCATTTACACAGGTCTCTGTCACTGAATGATAACCTGCGTTTGTTTGAGAAGGACCCGGTTAAAAAGGTCAGCCGTCGTCAAGGACAACGCTCCTTTCAGTCGGGCTGTAAATCAGGAGCCGTCGTCAGGTGGGGGCAAAACACTGTACGACCGTCGCATGTCTGTCATACTTCACTGTTAGGCGTTAGGATGTCCTGATTCAAATTTCAGATTCTGACTGTGACAAAACAGGTACAGGAGAGAGAGAGGGAGAGAGAGAGAGAGAAAGAGAGAGGGAGAGAGAGAGAGGGAGGGAGAGGGAGAGAGAGAGAGAGAGAGAGAGAGAGAGAGAGAGATAAACACAGCAGAACTCTTTCTAGGGCCTCATGTTCCTTTTAAAGCCCTTGACTCCTAATAACAGCTGACAGAGAGAGAGAGAGAGGGCCAGCAGATCAGGATAGATCATGCATCATGTATATTTCCTCAGACCAAATGTGCTGATCTAGGATCAGTTTCTGCCTCTCGCAGCCCTAATAGTTAGAACTGCATGCACCAAGCGGGAGCTGATCCTAGACGCTCCAAGATGCATCACGAAGGCCTGGATGTTCCGTCCTTCCCCCCCGGGAAGAAGATCTATGCCCAGTCTCATTTCAACTTATCCAACACGTGTTGATATGTCGAACCTCTGTCTCCAATCATCAATAGTAATAGAGGGTGGAGAAGGGCTAAGAGTACATCCACCCCCACCCATTCCCCCCGCTGGTCTCTGGAGTGACTCTACCATCTTCTCATGCAAAACTAATGGGCTTACATATCTATTTGCATACTCCCAAGCCTGCCCTAACATTCACGAGTGACTTCTCTCCCCAAGCGAGCGAGAGAGAGAGAGAGAGAGAGAGAGAGAGAGAGAGATTGGCTTCACCGTGCGCGGTCAGACGTACCAAGTCAGAAACCCCATTAACCTTTCAGTTCGGGAAAATAAATAAATAAATCCTCGACGGCGCCTTTGTTAATTTTTGCTAATTTTCTCCCCTAATTAGTGTCGCAACGTTTCTTCCATCTTAAATTCGCTTAAAGCGTTCGTGTTCGCCCCACATTTAAGGCGATGAGTCTTATCGGAGACAAATCTAAGATGGTTAAACTGTAAGATCACACACACTGTTTTCTGCCTCACGTCTCAGATGAGACTTGAAGCAGATTGTAACTGAGCACAGAGGTTTAACTTTACATATGCCTTGTCCACTTTCGAAAGGCAAACTTTTCTTCAGTAATTGGCCACGTCTCCTGCTGTGCTTACTGAGGTTTCCAGTTCTTTTTCTCCTCCAAAAAAAACCCAGACACACACACACACAAAATCGTATTTTAATTGAAGCGTCTTTACCGATGCCTCTGCTGGTCCCATTGATTCTCTCTCTCTCTCTCTCTCTCTCTTTCTCTCTCTCTCTCTCTCTCTCTCCTCCTCTTTGGTCACACAGGTGCCTTCAGAGCTGCATCCACACTGTGTTGGATTCTTCCTTTTATTCCAATACCATCAGCTTAACCTTGTTGACACAAAGCACAACGGTAGTAAGAAGTGGGATTTTATTTACATCCTGCAGAGGAGAAAGAACGTGTCAGTTCTCCCTCTGTGTGTGTGTGTGTCTGGTGTGTGTGTATGTGTGTCTGGTGTGTGTGTATGTGTGTCTGTGTGCGTGTGTGTGTGTGGTAAATGCATATGTATCTTTGGTGTGTGTGTGTGTGTGTGTGTGTGTGCACATGTGTATGTGTGTGCATGCGTGTGTGTTAAGAAACTTATGTGGAAACCTGACGAGCCATGTGTGGGATAAAAGGCGAATCAATAATGCATTCCAGTGTGAAACACAACTCTGATACAACAGGGATGACTTACGGGGTTGTACTAGACTCCCCGAGGAGTGACAGACAGAAAAAGAGAGAGAGAGAGTGAGCGAGAGAAAGAAAAAAGAAAGAAAGAAAGAAAGAAAGAAAGAAAGAAACAAGTGAGCAGGGTCTCCAGATGCAGAGGGGGACACAGGATACTTTACACGCTGTCACAATTACGTTCTCTTTAGCGTAAAAACGCTGGACGTGTTTTGCCTGTTCTACAACGCGGAGTGCAAATGGAAGTGAGTCGGAGCGCTGCCCGTCCTGTTCCCGAAGCCTCCTGGGTTCTGAGGCACGTCTGAAGTAGCTACACACACACGTTTCCACACTCCGCCAGTACTGCTACCAAATAATTCATGAACATGTATATATATATAGAGAGAGAGAGAGAGGAGAGATGTTATGGCCTTCAGCGTCTTTAAATTAAACACATCATATTCATTCTTAGGGTCATACAGGGTTTCACAACACAACCGTCTATCAGAAGCAGCAAGCAGTAGATGAGGGAAAACTGTCTTTTTTTTGAAGATTTCTGTGCATCAGAATGTTTTTTTTCAATATATTATGAATATATTTTTGGTTATGCGTATTCTCTTTTTTATACTATTTAGCAATGCTGTGACTGTACCGGGCGTTTTGAATAGTTTTATTTTCGCTCTCTCTCTTTTTTTTCTGAAGCATCAAACTGGACGATTTAAACCGGTTCTTTATCTGAAAACAAATTCCCCTTAGTCAAGTGGTCTTCCCTCTCTCTCTCTCCCTCTCTCTCTCTCTCTCTCTCTTTTCTTTTGTTGACAAATTGCCTTCAGCTTAAATCGTGCTTGAGAAAAACCATAACAAAAGCATGCAGGCATTTGTCTCAATATGTCTGCAGTCAGAAAAAATGCTGGCTTGCTATTTGCCCGAAAAAAAAAAAAAAAAAAAAGGCCCCGGTCCCACTCCGCCACAACACGGTTCAGGAAGTTCTTACGGACCCCTCTGATGGGAGACAATTAGAGCGAGTGAGCGGAGCCAATGAGGATCATCGTGAAACCGCGGCGTAATACGATGAGAGAACCCTTGTTGTGCCACGAGGACATTAAAGAGCAGAAGAAACTCATTTCCTGACTCTCGTAATTAAATGACACAGTCGACTTGACATTCTTCAGACCATTGGAGACTTCAATTACATAAATTAGCAAAAAAAAAAAAAAAGGCCTTCGTTTCGCCACCGACGGAGCAGTTCAAAATGTCGCCTCTTCACTTTAAAGTCGAGCGCCGGGTGAAGACGCAAGTCCTTCAGGAGAAGAGTCAGCAGAAAAAAAAACTGATAAAAAAAAAGGCACCTTGGTTTAGGTTTTTTTTTCGAAATAGGACTGAAAAACAGAATCTAGCTGAACGTTCTCACAGAAGGGAAACCGAAAACTTTTGTAAGTTTAAGGTCGCATTTGCATTGCTCTCCGTTTCAGAACGTTAGTGTTTTATCCTGATGTCTGGGCCTTGAGGATAACTGGTAACCCGACAGTTAGTCCCGTTTAACTTAATGACTTTCTGACCCAAAATGTGCTCCGACATGACACACCGAAGATAAAGAAGGAAGGAAGGAAAACTGTTCTCCAAGACACAGAAGATACCATCTGCAGCGGAGAGACACCTCCAAAGGTCTTCGTGGGTGTGAGAATATAAGAGGAGACGCAGAATAATTTTTCGTTTGTTTGTTTGTTTGTTTAGTCTCCAATTGTCGATCTTGCATTCTGTTAATGAGAGAGACAGCTGGGTAGATGTGATACAAAAAAACAAAACAAAACAACAACAATTTCATGCGAGGTTGAAAAATGTATCAGAGTGGAGGTTGAGCGTCACTGTGCAAGAGAGTTGGTCCATCTTTCCTACTTTTCTCTCTCTCTCTCTCCCTCACTCTCTCTCTAGAATCTTCCTCAACGTCCCCCCTCTCCAGTAATCTGCTGTCAGACGAGGACAAGTCCAATTCATTCACTAATTCAATACACTTCTAACATAATCTAATCTCTCAGGGCTTTGTTCCTCATACAACACTATGCCCGTATGGATCCCATTAGCTTTAATCCTCACTGGAGCAGAATTTACATAGAGTCAACTACTTTGACCTCAGGTAGAGAGAAAAAGAAAAAACCGGGGACTTTGGTCTCAAGGGTTCTGATAAAACTCAATATAGAGAGAACACACAGGGATTTTAGAATTGTGTTTAATGCATTATCACAGCTAAACTAGATATTTAGGATTCTTGACTGAGGTGATTATGGTAGGTTGAAGAGAGCCTGAGATACTGTGATAGAAGAGCGGAGAATATAATAAAAGTCCAAATCGAATTAAGTTTGATCCTTCGGTGGTTTATCATAGACACCGCGTTCCCTCATTATACAGTCATATTACTCAACCTTTTTAAATATTTCAGGAGTCAGCAGAAAAAAAAGAAGATATTGCGGAAAAATGATTGCTACAGAGGTCGCAACCTTTTGAATTGTTTTTCAAGAACAAGGAGAACCCGGGGAAAAAAAAAATGACAATAATAATAAAATTAGATCTAGCGCTTTTAAAATAGAGGAGATTATCCTCTCACCCCCTCACCCCTCACAAAAAAAAAGTTATATATCAACAAACCAAAAACCTTCTTTTTTCACCCGTCCAGGCAAAAAGGAAATCAAAACTTAAGTGACTTTTTGCCGAAGTTTACTTATGTTTATTCAGGTCAACTTTTCACAACTTTTGCTAAGTCTTTGGAAAAATGAAAAAAAGATTACATTATTCCGGAAGGCTCCTCAGCACATCCACACCCACGCGACCACTAAAGCTCCTTTTAGGGACGACATATACGGTAATATATCGAACCATATGGCAGAGTGAAATCTTTTGGCACGCAAATGCTGGCTAACAGACTTCAGTGGGGTTCTCAAGTCTCTAATTTATCCTCCTTTCTCCTTCTGTTCCACACTTCCCAAGAGGTAAAGAAACAATATACGTGAAATATAGGACAACGGTTTAACCAAAACCCTCTCAAATACTCCTCCCGTTCGCCGGTCTTAACACTCGCTACCTATCCTCAAGCGCCCCGCCCAGAGCTCCGCTCCCAGCCGGCGACGAGACAGACGGCAGACGGTAGTCATGTGACTCCGGTCTCTTTCTCTCTGAGGTTGACACATAGTCTCTTCCTGAGTTGTCTTGTTCATGTTCTTAGTGAACTTCATTAATATTAACGGGTAATTTGTGTTTTTTTAATGAATCGCTAAATGCCAGTACATGGTAAATGCTAACTATAGTAGGCTACGCTGGTGGTAAACTTTTTTGTTTTGGATGGGGATGACATTTTAGCTGCTAATTTGTTCTGATGACATATTTAAGAGGTCCCGCGGTGCATTGTTTTTAATGTTTTCCCTTTCTCTATGGTTAGTCCTCCAGTTTCATCAGTGCATGATGTCATTGGACACTCACAGTGTACTCCAGATTACCATTAGAGTTTGACCTGAATTAAAAAAAAAAAAAAAGAAGAGAAAAAGGACTCACACAGTGGACGCAATGGGTTATTAAAATTCATGATTAAGTGGTTAATCTTTCCTGCAATAATTCATGGTCTACTCTGGTACATTTATGAATTGACTGTACTCAGTGTATAAATAGTTCATTACAGCTGCTGAAATTGTAATTGGATTTTGGTTAGTGGGTTTTTTTTTTTTAGTGATTCACATATCCCAAGCACGGCGTATATCCACATTTTAGTCTGATGAAAGGTTAAAGGTTGGGGTGTTTTTTGTTTGTTTGTTTGTTTTTGGTCCAAAAGTCAGTTCAGTAAGGGCAAAAAATGTCTTTAATGTCTTGAAGTGACAAGTGACTTTTGCTTTTGTCTGTGACATAATTTCCATGGAAAATTAAAATTATTTAGACTCTGAATACCAGTAAAAGCTCTAGGCCAAAACACGTAAAACATCTAAAATGTTTTTTTATCGTGTTATGATGAAGCTTGTTACTCAGCTTCATTTTTGTCCCATTGAAAATTACTTTTATTTTTATTTCTTTTTCTTGCACTGTGAGTAGATTTGCAGAAAACTGAGTCTAAAACAAAAGAAAACTAAGCAAGTGTAGAATGACATAGAATAGGCTGATACATAGATGATACAATGTGAAGACTACTGTTGGAACAAACTCAAATTAGTGTTACGCTAAAGTGCTACACAAACAGTTGTATGTGGTCCTAATCTGGCAGTGGTGGTGGTATAGTCTGGAGGAGTTGTATGTGGTCCTAATCTGGCAGTGGTGGTATAGTCTGGAGGAGTTGTATGTGGTCCTAATCTGGCAGTGGTGGTGGTATAGTCTGGAGGAGTTGTATGTGGTCCTAATCTGGCAGTGGTGGTATAGTCTGGAGGAGTTGTATGTGGTCCTAATCTGGCAGTGGTGGTGGTATAGTCTGGAGGAGTTGTATGTGGTCCTAATCTGGCGGTGGTGGTGGTATAGTCTGGAGGAGTTGTATGTGGTCCTAATCTGGCAGTGGTGGTATAGTCTGGAGGAGTTGTATGTGGTCCTAATCTGGCAGTGGTGGTATAGTCTGGAGGAGTTGTATGTGGTCCTAATCTGGCAGTGGTGGTGGTATAGTCTGGAGGAGTTGTATGTGGTCCTAATCTGGCAGTGGTGGTATAGTCTGGAGGAGTTGTATGTGGTCCTAATCTGGCAGTGGTGGTGGTATAGTCTGGAGGAGTTGTATGTGGTCCTAATCTGGCAGTGGTGGTATAGTCTGGAGGAGTTGTATGTGGTCCTAATCTGGCAGTGGTGGTGGTATAGTCTGGAGGAGTTGTATGTGGTCCTAATCTGGCAGTGGTGGTATAGTCTGGAGGAGTTGTATGTGGTCCTAATCTGGCAGTGGTGGTGGTATAGTCTGGAGGAGTTGTATGTGGTCCTAATCTGGCAGTGGTGGTATAGTCTGGAGGAGTTGTATGTGGTCCTAATCTGGCAGTGGTGGTGGTATAGTCTGGAGGAGTCGTATGTGGTCCTAATCTGGCAGTGGTGGTGGTATAGTCTGGAGGAGTTGTATGTGGTCCTAATCTGGCAGTGGTGGTGGTATAATGCAGAGGAGTTGTATGTGGTCCTAATCTGGCAGTGGTGGTGGTATAGTCTGGAGGAAATAAATATAGTATATAGTATATATATAGTATATATAAATAAATATAGTAACAGCAAACGTTTGCAAGCAAACAAATGTCACACAGACTAAAACACAGACGCAGGAACCGTCAAGAATTGACAACCAAATGCACTTATTTGATATTTACATTTTCATTGCCAGTGCAAATCGCTTTGCCGCATACAACCGCAATGAGTCACGGACTCCCTTCCCCCTAATTCTTTTCCATGTTCTAAAGTTACCATTATCATCAGGTATAACTATACCCATAATGTTCAGTTGGCAGTTATGCTTGCGATGAAGAGCTGGGTCTCTCACAGTAGGTGTTATAAGCAGGAGCTGCAGTGTTTTGTTTATTTTAGTTTTGTTTTGGGGTCTTTTTCACCATATCTAAAGGCTGTCTTTAATAATGGTGAGATATTGGTTTACAAACGACCGTTGAGATCATGATCTGGGAGACGCGCGGCATGGTCCGCCGAACCGGGGCGAGCAAACGGACGGAACAGGGGCTTCCGGAACGTTCTACAGAACGCACGGCGAATGACAATCACGCGGGCTCATTCTGCATGAACTGTCAGTCAACTTTAGGGCCCCGCGGCTCACGCATTTTGTTTGTTTGTTTGTTTTATTCTTTTTCTAATACCTTCCCATATCACCTCATCATTAATAAACAATTTAATTTCCCTTATTGTTCACGGTCAGTTGACTAAACCTGGAGAGAAAGACTTTGAGAAAGAATTAAAAAAAATCTCAAAATAGCCACATGTTTGACATTCAGAATTTAGGGGAGAAAAAATCACACAAGAGCTAATTTAGTTTCAAGCCTACACATGTTTCAGTCAGAAACCGTTCCAGTCGCTTTAACAACAGTTGTGTATCCGGGACTTTTTTCGTTTTCTGGGTCACCAAATTCTCCTCACAGGTAAACGAAACGCCTGTGAATGTTTAATTATTGTAGTGGTAAACATGAGAACTGTTTAGCCGCATTTGTCAAACAAACTATCTTGACGTACTGGGGGAAAAAAAGGAAAGTGTGTCCTGATTCACAATGACAAGGGCCTGAATTATTGAGCAGCTCTCTGCTTTCTTCGCTCTGAGCCACGACTCATTCCGTACACGGAAAAAAAACAAAAAACCCGTCTCTGTCACACATACACACACGCTCGCAAACACATACACACACACACACACACACACACACACACACTCGCAAACACATACACACACACACACACACACTCGCAAGCACATACACAAATACACACATGCACATAAACACAAACAAACACACACACACACACACATTCGCAAACACATACACAAACACACACATGCACATTAACACAAACACACACACTCACAGACACATACACAAATACACACATGCACATAAACACACACACTCACAAACACAGACACACATACGCACATAAACACAAACACGCACACACACACACACACACACACACACACACACACACACACACAAAAGACTGTTCTTTTTTTTTATTGAGGTCATCAACCATTCATGGGTTGATGGTCATGTGGATGGGGTTTGAGGGAGTTGTAATTGAAAAGAGGCAAGTGTTGAAATACATAAGAATAAAGAAAATGACTCCACATCCACACAGTGCACAGACCCTGTCTGCAGTCTAAAGGATTTATTCTTTTCCCCTAGTTAACAGCAAATAATAACCTTTTAGACTTTATGCAAACGCCTGACCTCATCCAAGGTTTCTTTGGAAACTTTGTGTGTTGTCTCTAATAGGCAAGCCTTAACACACATTGTGTCGATGGGGGTCCATTATTTTCATCTCTGAACACAATACACTTTGTGTGCTGCTCTCTGATTGAGTCAGGTCAGCTGGTAGCATTTAGCATGTCTGCTATTGACCAATGACTTGGCAGCACACAAAATGGAAGGAGAAATATCGTAACACTTAGAGACCCTTTTATAAGAACGCTCCCTACACAAACTGTTCAGTTTGAGAAGATTAAACATCAGCTTTGGGTGTTGCTGTTTGTTTTTGTTTGTTTGGTCAGGGGTTTTTTTATATGTTCTGAAGAGTCCCCTTTGAAGAAAAGAGAAATTATGAGCTAGCTACGTGGAAATACGTGGTTTTAGAAAAAGTGAAGCTCCCCAAAAGGTACAGTGAGCAACTAAGACAGCTTTCGTCTGTGGAAAGCTAAATCGATAGCGGGAGACAGATAGACAGATCAGTAGATACATTTCAGCAAAAAAAAAAAAAAAGAAAAAAGAAAAGAAAACAGATTTTACCATTCAGTTGAGGAGTACACATTGCATCATGCGTACATCATTGCAGATTGCCACAGCTACGCAGCACTGAGAGTGGACTTTCGCAATAAGAGAAACAGATTCTCCTCACGTCGCAATAATTTTATCAGCGGAGGGGGAGGCTTGCACCAATGAGTATATCCTCTCGTGCCTGATCATCTTCTCTCTCTCTCTCTCTCTCTCTCTCTCTCTCTCTCTCACTCTCTCTGCTGCCCCCCCCACCCCCCCTCACCCCCCCTTTTCTCCTTTTTGCCTTCAGCAGGAGCAGGAGCAGAAGATAAACTCTTGTCTCACACCACTAGCCATTGCCTTGTCTTCTGTGCAGGCAAACTTCATTAATCTGCTGTTCTTTCCGCTTACACACTTATATTCATATGCCACACTAACAATCGACCCCCACCCCCACCCCACCCCCCTCCTTCCTACCCTCCACCTCCCTCAACACCACCGATATTACCTCAGCCTTCTGCTGTCTGGACCAATCAGGTGACATGAAAAAAAAAAAAAAAAAAAAACCTCACCGCCAACATTCCGTAGAGACCCAGCCTGTCACTCACCAAGTTTGAGGCAATCTGCCAAAATACAAGGCAGCTCGGCACAAAAAAAAAAAAAATTTTTTAAACTACTGATGTTCTCTGACAACCTCCCCCCTCTCCCCACACACACACACACACACACACACACACACACACACCCCTCTCCCGTCTGCCCCCACTCACTCAGATATATCTTGATAAAAGATTGATGTGTTTACCCTCTTGGAGATATGTTTTGAGAAGGATACTGGTAAGACCATTTGTGTGTGTGTGTGTGTGTGTGTGTGTGTGTGTGTTATGATGTCGGTGATGAAATCATCAGATCTATTGTGCGAGACTCTGGGACCTCAGACAGACAGGGTACACTTCTCCAGCTGGTCAAGGGGATGTCTAGACATGTCAAAACATCGCGTTCCACGGACTCAGACGACTGATCCCAGTCATGGCTCTCCAGCACATCTTAAGGATTATTGTCCTCTAACATCGTTACAGAAGGATTATCGAATAGTTACTTCAAAGTCTCCTAAGTGCATGTGTGCGTGTGTTCGGACATTTGTGTTTGTGTAGGTATGTCTGCGTGGGCGTGTCTGTGTGTTTGGGAATTTGTGTTTGTATGTGCGTATGGGAAAATGTGCTTGTGTGTGTGTGTGTGTGTGTGTGTGTGTGTGTGTGTGTGTGTGTGCGAGCGAGCGAACTCTATCTTTTTCAGTTCACGTTCAGAGACGTGCCGTCCTCGTTGCTAGTGTTTCTGACAAAGCGTTTTTTGGTCACATCTTCCGTTTCTCTGGACAAGTTGCGCCAAAACAAACACCTGACAAAAAGGAAAACCACTCCAGTGCCAGAAGAACATTGTCTCTGGGTGAAGACTCGTCCTCAAACAGATGGATGACTCCTCTTAGTCTTTTCCTTGCTCTTGTCCCTAAAGAAAAAGACATTTTTATTCGGTCGAAACCTTTCAATTTCCACATTTACTTCTTCAGCTGTTCGCATAGCATCAAAGATCTACACAGTAGCATTTGGAAAGAGAATCAAAGATCAGTGATCAATTGCTATCAGAAGTCTCCTTCTTCTAAAGAGTAAGGTCATTAAAAATTTGAGCTTAACAGACACAGAACACCGTGACTCAGGGAAATATGATCCTCCTCTTTCCAGCAACTCTCTTCATTTACTTAATTTTATTTCTTTTTTTTTTCTCCATAATGATCCTCTCGTTACATTTTCAGACATTGTGAGATTTTCAGTGGTTCTGTGGCAGTGCACATGTCACGCGTCACGTGTTGCGTGTACGTGCAGGACCTGTGTGGTATGAGAAGTCCGTCCTTTACATGTCCCGATCGTCCATCTTAGACAGCGTAAGACTTCCTTACATTCAAAACTAGCAAGAGATTACATATTAATTCAGCCATTCATTAATTAATTCTCTACAGGACCGTGTTGGACACCCATACTAATGAGGTTAATTCAGTCTTGGAAGTAACTGAAGATAAAGTATTATCTGTTAAGAGAGAGAGAGAGAGAGAGAGAGAGAAAGAGAGAGGACATACTGTTATCAGGAAGCATTTCATAAAGACAGACAGCCAAAGACACAAGCAGCAATCATACCATTGTAACTGTTTGAAACTCATTTTAAGATTTTACTTGTGGCCCAAACACTTCTCCCTCTAAGTCTAGAAAAGTTTGCCCAAAAAAAAAAAAAAAAAAAAAAAAAACTTGTCTTTTCAGATGAGCTGATTTATTCACTAAAGAAAAATTCCGTATTAAAAAAAAAAAAAAAACAGGGTCGTTTTACTTTTCTGAAACTATGCTGAAGTGACTGGTTGCTCTGAGGTTGTTTCGTTTATTCGATCTCCGTTGATGGCTAATTTTAGACCAGCAGGTTTCTCATTGGCTCAGAATGCAGTGGAGTCACGCAGACCGGTCGTCAAGTGGCATTTGCCTTCAATTTCAGGCTCCGGCTGAGCTTGGTTATGTTCAAGAACGATCCCAGGACACCCCGTCAAAATGGCAGGCTAAAAAAAGCCCTCAAATTGTGTACGCTTCAGTATTCTGGAAAGAAAAACAGGTTGTTTTAATTTCAGGTGTATGATTTATTCATGCTGGCGGTGTCGGAGAAAAGGCGGTCCGCCTAGGAGATTCAATTTAACAACTCAGCATCCTCACGAAGGTACAGCTCTTTTCACCTCCTCCACACCCCCCCCCCCCCCACCCCACACCCCTGCCTTGGATCATATGAACTCCCCAAACCCCCAAACCACTTTGTACAGATTTACTCCAAGAACAGAGTGGTAAAGGAAAGCTTACAGCACTCTTGAAGTCTGCAACGGATCTAAACTGGACGTTAAAGACATAAAAAAGAAACACAGAGACCGTTTAAATGAATGGGTGAATTCATTAAAAGAGTTAGAAAAAAAAAAAAGAGTTGTTTGATCAAAACAGGAGGCATGAGTCAAACAGACAAAAAAAGACAATGGTATCGGCGATAGGATCGGACCGAATTTTTTCCGTTAATTAATTTTGCATTAATAGCTGCAACAGCTTGGCTTCAATGGAGCGTTAGAATAGCGCATTGACCTAGCAATGGTTCGGTTTTATGTACACAAGTAAAAAAAAAGAACAATCATGGGATGCTAAACATCTACTAACATCTACTAACCATCATGAACCGCTAACGTACTACTCAGTATATTTAAAATAAAATAGGGGAAAAAAACAAACTACTAAGAATGAGGGTATGTGAAGAGAGAAAAGATGTGTAAAGTGTTTTAAAATGTTTAAATGCAGACTTTTTATCTGGTTCATACAATCTTCATGATTGCGCTTTTTTTTCAGCTTTAGAGCTCAGAGTTTAGCGAAGAGTGTCTCTCAGCGTGTGGGGTTGAGAGCGCTAACCGTTTCCATGCTACGCTGCGTTATTTGTTTTTTTTCTCTAACACTCATACTTAGCCGTTGCCGTAGCAGCAGTACACTTGTCACTGTAAATATCAAGCAATCACCATTTCAAAAGGTCAGTGTTTTATAGCATGTATAACATGTTGAGGAGCTCACTGTGGCATTTCAAATCAGAGGAGTCAAGCGACTCTCCGTGAATGCTAACGCCGTCCGCTAAAGCACACATGCCCCTTTACACAGTTTACCCAACTGTTTAAAACACTGTGTATGTGCGTGTGTGTGTGGTAAGACTCAAGGTAAGACAAGGTAGTTTCACTGGTCACTGGTCACATGGAGAGAGCCAACGCTATAGTAGAAATTCTTACTTTAATGTTAGATATGTATTTGATGCCATTATGAAATAAAAGATGGCGAATGTTGTAAAAGGTCTGAAAGGCCAGTGTACAGATTAATAATGTAAAACCTGGCGAAAATAGACATACACGATCTGTACTGCAAAACATCATTATCTATTATTATTGTTGTTATTATTAATAATGAATTATCATGATTCATCAATTATTTAAAAAAAAATGTTGTTAAATAAGTTATGGTCACTGTCCAAAACTGACATCCTACACCAACTACAACATGAGGGTTTTTTTGTTTTGTTTTTTATTTTTTTTTATTTGTTATCTTTTTAATTCGCTTTACCTTCCAGTGTTACCTGAGGGCCTCAACACAAATTAGGTTCTGCTGGTTTTAATAAACATTTTGTCTGCAGGACATGATAGTAACTCACTGTATCTATTTTTGTTCTCTCTCTTAATGTTAATGAACTGACATATTCCTGTTCATATAATGGATTAAATCTGTTCATATAATTGTGAATTTAAGCATAGTGGTTTTTTAGATAACGCTAAAAAAAAAAAAACACAACGTCAGACTCTGTCCGTCATGTCTGATGCACAAAACGAAATCTTTTGTCTTTCAGGTCTCAAACTCATTAAAAAATGATGTTGGGAGTTTTGTGGATCTGCAGAGACATACACAGAGAAGTGTTTATACATGTGTCTTTGTTACGGACAGAAAGTAAGCACTTGTAAGCAAGTCGAAATGCTTCGCTTCCAAATTTGCACTTTCCCCATCTCTCAAGTCTCTTTTTTCGGCGGTTGTTCTCATTAAAACGTGAGATGTGGGCTCGAGAAAACCGAATTGTGCGACATCCGTTATCCTCCGTTCACTCTGAGGTCACAAGCTCACCCTCTGTCCATTTTCCAGCTCTCTCTCACCTAACACCTCTCTCTCATGAATAATTGGCCGCCGGTGACAAAACCAAAAGAAAAAGAAAAGAAAAAAGAAAAACGCAAAAGTAAAAGAACAAAAAAGAAAAAAAGAAGAGAAATGTAAAAGGAAAAAGGAAACACATACGCGATGCATCGTGGCCAGTTGTCTGACGACGGCCCGAGGCGAAACGGATTCGTCAGACACTTTCGGACGTACGTTCGCGTGCTAGCCGTATGAGTTAATGACGAAGAACTGCTTTGTGGTGACCTTTTTTTTTTCCAGAGTCGACCTCTGACGTCACGCGTTTGACCGCGTCTTGTTTTTGTTTTTCGGTCACGTGGGCTGGAGCCAATCATTTTCTTTCCTTTTTTTTTGTTTTGTTTTGTTTTTAGTTTGCTGATTTGACACGCACAACTTCAACTATGACCATCCGGATAAAATTCTACTTCAAGTAGAATAAATGAATAAGTAAATAAATAAATCCAATTACTACTACTACAAAAAAAAAAAAAAAATGAGTCCAATTTTTCTGCAAATGTAAGCTGAGAGAGAAGGATGAAAAATCTCTCGGCTGGTTCCTCCCGATAAACTTTGACCAACCTTTACACCTTCTTCAACCTCTTACACGCGTTTTAAAACTCAACACCGTGTCCATTCCCCAAATATGCTTATTAGTTGTCAAGAAATAATTCCTAATATTGAATTCAAAGCTGTTATATTGTTCATTTGATGAGATATTCAAATGAGCCGAGAGGTTATTCTTCACTGTCACCCTTAGATTAGTGTCTTATAAACATTATCTTTCATAAATGAAGGAAACCAGAACAGGAAGAAACAAGAATGCACCAGGAGTCATCATTAAAATTCAGCTGCGTTGCTGAAAAAATAACACAGAAAGATCATTATGTTTCAGTGTTTATGAAGATTTCTGAAATCTTTTTTTTTTTTTTTTTTTTCAGGACAGTGAGGCAGAAATAAGTTTAAATTCCTTTGTAGATGTGCATGGGCGCATGACTAATTTGAAAATCATCATTATTATAGTCATACTAAGATCATAAAACCGACAGCTTTGAACAATGCGCGTTTGAAGAGAGATTCCTACTGCAGGTGCTGCATGTCTGGAGAATTGAATTATTTGTCTCGCAAATAGAAAATGCAATTTAAAAAATGTCACATCCGGCCATATGTGACAAACCACTCTCTTGCACCAACAACATTTCAGTCTTACACTAACAACAGTGTCTTTAAACAGCCTATGGTATCTGTCGAAACTGCTCTACATCTTTTATAAAGATTAAAAAAAAAAGACAGGCTATGACTGACAAAATGATTGACATGCCCTGAAAGTATTAAATGTTAAGAACTGGCAGCAGTGTGATAAAAGCTGTGAGAAAGCTTGACAAAGAAAAAAAATATGTACATATAGTCGCATGTGGACCACATACTTTTTCCTTGCGTGTTTTTTTTTAGACTAGCTGGTTGTTGTTATCTTGGTGTTTTATTTTGTGTGACCTTGTTCACCAATCTCTTTCGAGGCTGTGCATTATTTTCGGATGTATATTCAACGCCTCTTTATCTCTGAAAACGTTTTATTGCAACAGCACATTAAAGCAGAGTATAAAAAATTAAATAAGGGCCCCAAGACTGTTTCCTCTCTCTCCCTCTCACTCTATCTCCCTAAATTTATAGACGCATGTCTCCATGTCTAGAAATCAGCTATGAACAGCTTGTCCTAAAGAGAAACACCACATAGTTATGCTTTGCAACAACACGTTTTACAATATGGTTCTAAAAGTCTTGATGGTTTCCTTCAAAATTCATATTTTTTTTTTTTTCAATTCCTTGTGTAGTAATAAGTCTTTGGGAGCATGGAGAACTTTGTCACATGTGAATTCATGTAAAATTCCAGTTGAAACATGTTTCCTTCCAGGAATTCATTGCAAATGTATCTGGAAATAAACTCCATGTATGTTTTAACACCACGGTGCTTTTCTTTACGCTAGACTCAGAAATAACGCCCACGCTGGTAACGTATTGAATAAATCAAGCAATAGGTTTGGACTAAGCTTAGCCACAGATGGTGACCTCCTTCTACACCAGGAAAAAAATAAATAAATAAATAAATAAATAAAATAGAAAGACTTCTGGCTAATCATGCCATCCATTAAGAAGAATGTTCTAGAAACAAGAAAAACAAGAAGATCAACCCCAATGCCTGTACTGTGTTAATCATTCCAAGCCTCCCTCTCTCTCTCTCTCTCTCTCTCTCTTTCTCTCTCTGTCTCTCTCTCCCTCTCTCTTTGTTCCTGTGAGAGATTTTGTTTGCAAGGCTGGGTATGATAAACAGGCCTGGAAGACGATGTGAGAGGAGGAACGAATATCAAAGATGTCATTTTTTTCCCCCTTATTGGTTTTTGTATGACAATATGCAGAAGAAGATGAGGAGGAGGAGGAGGAGGAGGAGAGAAAAAAAAACACACTATTGCGAAGCACTGAGGCAAATAATTGCTCTGAAAGTAATTAGCTAACTACTCAAGGACTGTTCAGGATGCCAAACGGAGGGAGGAGGTGCCGCTTGTCACCGAACGTAATTGGATGGAAAAATGGTGGAGAATGTGTTATGTAAACACGAGAGGAAAAAGTGGTCGGGGGGGGGGGGGGGGGGGGGGGGGGGTGGCACTCGGAGAAGGACCCGGCAAGGTTGAAGATTAAGCAAATTAATAGGTGTGATGAGTTTTGTCGACCTCCTCGCCCGTCTTGCGCTTTTGGAAGGAGCGCCAGAGCACACCTCATTTAGTTCTTGAGGTAGTCATCCAGTAGGAGTCGGAGCGAAGCTTCTTTATTGTTCAACGGCTCCGGATGGAGGGGAAAACCCTCAGCGATTCAAATATTCAGAGCATACCATAAGCATGCATCCAAATCAGTCACACATGATTCAGGAATTCTGGAAGTTTCCAGGGAGTTTGTAGAGTCTAAAAAAGAGGAATCACTTCCTGAAGGTCTTTTGGCTTCTACTCCAAAAACTCTCCAAATCGACCTGGTATTCGTTAAGAAAGTTCCTGGATGGGCAGAGCTTTTTAGAAAAGATACTTTTAAGTAAATGTTTTGAGAAACAAAAAACAAAAAAACTGATCACACTCATTAGAATGTCTTGCGAAGCAAGGGCTTGACTGTTATTGGTCAGTTAAAAAAAAAAAAAAAAGAGAGGATTATTGGCCCATTCTAACAGCATCAATTTCGACCGAAAGGTTTAATTTAAAAAGCAAAAGGAGAAGAATACAAGCAAGTCCCTCTCCACTAAAGGACATTTTTACCACCTTCCTACCTGGGGACAAGCTGGAAACAGAGAAAAGGCAAAGGACAAAGAAGAGATGTCAGCTATCCAACTACCAAGTGTAATTAAACTCTCGAACAAGTCCAATCACTTGCCGCTCCCGGTCACTCACCTCGTACTCAGACTCTCCGGTTTATCTCTGTGTCAGCACAAGACGGCAAATCAGAAAGGAAGGAGAATGCCAGCTGCCACATCTTAGCTGTTCTCCATCACCCCTTTCATTTTTCTAATATCAGTGTACAGTATATCGCCAGCTAGAGGCGAAGGGCAGAATTAAGATAAGACAGTGAAAGTGAGCAGCTAAAACCAGTCAGCTATCAGAGCTGGCTTAGCCAGAGGCGAAAACATGGCAAACAGGAACAGATATAGCTGATATTTATAGAAGCTGTCCCTCTTCTATTTCCTGGCAGGGGTACAGTGGATGATGTCACAATCGAGGAGAGGGCCTAAGCCAATCACCGAAGGCTTTAACCTGCCAATCACACGGAGATGTCAGCTCAGGCCACAGAGTGGGGGGAAAAAAAAGGGAAGAGAAGGAGTAGCAGAGAGAGAGAGAGAGAGAGAGAGAGAAAAAAAAAACTCAGGGAGAATAATGCACAGCCATTTTTTATTGATAAGATTATCTTTTTGAAGCAATCGTCTCATCTTGCCAATGATCATTAGGTGACGTGAAAAAATTATATACAGGCTGAGTTCTCGAAGATCCAGGGTATTTTCCAACCTTGCCAAGATCCATAATCCAACACATTTAACAATGCTTATAAGACTTTTACGAACGGACCCACGAGGACATCCAGAGTAAAGTTTTCTTTTTGTTTTTTTTATTTTGTTTTGTTTTTTTTTTATTATTGTTCTTACTTTTGGTCTTGACATCATTAACTCCCAGAACCAGCCTGCATCGCCGTGTCCTTTCAAGTGCGGCCTGAATCTTCCCCAAAGGAGCAGCACAAAAGGCTAGAAACACTCAGGCCTGCGGCCTTTCTCTCCCTCCAGTTTTATTTCCCCTTTGACAATTGGCTCCGTCTCCTCGTCTACCAGTGACCCAGACGCATTGTCTCGGCTCAAGTTCCCTTAAAACTATCCCGTTGGGTTTCTCTCCCCCCCTCCCCCGTTTTCTTTTTCAACAAAACTCTAGGTTCTGTCACCACAACTCTCCCAGCGTGCTACTGGTATGTCAACGTCTATTCCAAAGCTTCTTATGGAAGGTTTAATCAGGCTCTCCAGCCACGGATCTCCTCTGTTCGGCGGTCAGACGGGAATTCCAGAGAGGGTGACAAAATTTCCTCCCGCCACGTCACACGGCATTGCTATGTCTCTGTGTTAAACTTCGGGACGTCATATGTGGGCACATAGTGGATTTGGAAAAAAATGATCCAGAGGAGCTTATTAATTAAGTTAAAGGACAGTGAAACGGTCACCATTTTAGCATCAGGTGAGGAAAAGGCAATGAACATAAAGGCAAAATCAGTTGATAACCGATTAGCAGACTGAGTTTAACGACAGAGATACTGGTCTAACAAAGTCTTTGGTGAACGGCCAGGTGACAGATTTGATAAACCCTCTAATGCTCTTTTCTATAGCATGACTAAATGTTAACAGCACTCATCCATCTCAGTATGTGGTTCTGAAACTGAATGAACACATCAAACAAAAACAAGGCAACACTATGTACCACAGATACTGCTCTCGCTAATTACACGTCAGGATCGATCTATAAAAACAAGTCCATATTTGCTAAATTGTGTTTTGACGTGTTTTTAAAATTCAATTAGATTAGATTTTTTTTTTCTTTTAAATGTTGTTAACTCCGTTCTTATCGGAGCCCTGTCAGTTTTCATTACACTTTTGCTGTCAGGAATGAGGCCAGACTGTCTAAAGAAAGTCAAAAAGAGAGAGAAATGTCTGATGAAGACTTGGAACAGAAAAGACTGACACAAGGACACACACACACACACACACACACACACACGGTAATTTCTACCGTGTTTTAGAGCATTCTAATCAACTATAAATTGAGAACAGCTCATGCAGTAGTTCTCTAGTCAGTTATCAGTCAATTGCAAGTCATGGCTAAAAGAGCTTAGTGAGGACCTCCGGTTGCATATTGTGGCTGCTCACCAGACGGGGAGAGGCTATAAAGCCATATCCAAGTGTTTTCAAGTGCTAGTGGCCACAGTGCAGAGCATAATCTAAAAGTACAAGGAGTTTCACACTGTGAAAAATCTCAAAGGGTGGGGGTAGGAAGTAAAAAGTGACCCCTGCTCTGGCATGAACGGCAGTGTGAAAAGCCATGAAGAATCCAAGGATCACCACCAAGTCCATCCTCATGAATTTGAGCAATTCTGGTACCAACATCTCAAGGCAGACACTACAGCGGACACTGAACAAAGCTGATCTCCATGGACGCCGACCAAGGAGGACTCCACTTCTCCAAGACAAGCACACAAAGGCTCAACTATCCTTTGCAAAAGCTCACCTGGACAAAGAAGAAAGCTTTTGGTCGTCCGAACACAGAATTGATGACAAAAACGTTCTTCTTTTCTGTCCTGGAGAAGTGAAGTCCCCCCTGGAGCTTCTGCCTTGAGATGTTGGTACCAGAATTGCTCATATATATATATATATATATATATATAGATAGATATAGATATAGATATGCTGCCAAAGCTTAAATGTGTTGGTACCATATATGGTAGCGTTGTTGTTGTTGTTATAATTATCTTTTGTTCCAGAAAAATTCAGTGAACATGAATGAATCCTGTGAGGTTTTTTTTTTTTCCTCCAAAATACATTTGTTATTGATCATGTTTTTCAGTTGTTTTCTGTTGAAACATAACACTTCATGTTGAGGGCAAGAGTATTTCCCCAGTCCTTTCTCAGAACCCCCTCTTAACGTTTGTGGTATTTTTGGACTCCCCCAGCATTGCCACATTTGATTCAGATCATAGACTAATTACCAGGTCCTCTGCGAGGTCTGACTCCAGATCTTCCGGTGATGGACTGATATCTGAATAGAGAGGAGGTCAGGCGGGGAATTCTAAAGGCACGACTCCAGAGTCACTGCAGGATCAGTCTCACAAAGATGTCTTTATTCATCTTGGCAATAAGTCACGGTCATAAAGCAAAACCCTCTGCTCTGCCTTGATTCGTGTTGTCACCATGAAGCTAAAGAGAAGCTTTGGGCTGATAAAAAAAAAAAAATAAATACCCAGCGCAACCATGTAGCCTGTTTTTTTTGTTGTTGTTGTTGTTGTTGTTGTTGTTGTTGGGGTTTTTTTTAAAAGGCAGGTTGGATGAGACATCTGCGCCCATCGCTTGGTTGGTACCTTCGGCATTTGATTGTGGAAATACCCGTCAATGAATCGAATACGGCTCAAGTTCTTCAGCGCTTCCTCTGGGATTGACAAAATGGCTTCCTTCTGGCCCTGCCTTCGTTCCTTTTGACACAATGAGAACAGATTCCTGACAGCCATGTACAGTAGCATCTGGTTACCTGTCTCCCTGGGCGCATTCCCCCCCACCCCCGTGGGACGGTTCGTATCTGAGGGGGTTTTTTTTTTCTTTTTTTTTTTTAAATCCAAAGTTTGTTTAGTTTAGTTGAGCTGGAGTGAAAGGTGGACAGATTTAAAAAAAAAAAAAAAAAAAGGCTCCTGGGATGCTTTGATATATTCGACTGCACATC
>NC_044510.1:13861613-13911613 GCF_902362185.1 Chanos chanos
CACACTCACAAACACAGACACACATACGCACACACAACCACACACACATACACACAAACACATTCATAGACACACATACACATACACACACAGACACACACAAACACACACACACACACATACGCATACATACATACATACACTCCCACACAAAATAGCTGATTCCCTCCCTCACTCAGGTTTTCTCATTAAACAGGGGTCATGGAGAGGAACAATACCAACATCACTCCGTGCCATGTCTCCCAACTCGAGTTTTTCCATCAGATGTCATTTTCATGCAGAAACACAGCTGAATCATGGGATTGCCTTGACCCAGTCGTCGCTGAATCATTTATACATGCAAAGCCACGGGGGGGGGGGGGGGGGGGGGCTCCAGCCTGATTCATCAGATCTACAGGTCAGAGGTCACTGACGGAGAAGAGAACACCGGTCACTGACTGTCACGACGGCCCAGGGACGAGCGACTCGGTCAAGTCGCGCGGAAAATCGACAGTCCTCTCCCACGGCCGAAAAAACCGCGCTTTAATTCTACCGCGGTGATCCCTCCTTCGTTCCTCCGGTCTGATTTATTTACAGAGAAAAGAAGAGGAAGGAGTAAAGATGGAGGAGGAGCAAACACAGTCACTACTCCCTCCTGAGCTGTGCGAGGGGAGGATAATATCACTCCATCTTGTCCTCCCGAAACAGAGATACAGCGTCAGGCCAACCCGTAGGCAGGTTCAAAACCAGCAGCAGCTAGTCTAGTTTAGCACTTCCTCCTGTTTTTTTTGTTTGTTTGTTTGTTTGTTTGTTTGTTTTTAACGAGATATTTTCAGGGTGGACATTTTCTTACTGTGAAATCGCATTTTCGAAGATATGTGTGTCTGTGTGTGTGTGTGTTTTGTCTCTGGCTTGTCAACTTTTTATTCCGTCGGCTTAAAGCAAGTAATATCGAGCTTTAGAAACAGGACGAAGAGGCTCTTTCTCGGCGACTTGTTTTCATTTTAGCCTTCCAAAGCATCCCCATCAATTACAGGCCGCCTTCTCAGGCAACACTTAATTATAGCCATTCATCATAATTGCATGAGCGTTTTGGTAAAAAGGCCAGTCACTGGAAATTCCATCCAATGACGAGGGAGGGGGGAGAGAGGGAAAAAAAAAAGAAAGAAAAAAAAAAAAAAAGGACAATGTCTTCGGGAATTCAAGTGTGAATTTCCTCACCTACGAGGACACCAGTCTTGGGAATTAATTGCATTTGCACTTCATTAGGTTTGAATCGCTAACATTCCCGATAATGCCAAGCCACAAAAGAACAGATTAGGAAGTCAAAGGACTGTCGTGTCTTGTCCTCGCTGGAGACAGAGAGAAAGAAAGAGCAAGAGAGAGAAGGAGAGAGAGAGAGAGAGAGAGAGAGAGAGAGTAAATAAAGCAGAAGTGATGCTGCTGTGTGTCTAGAGTCATATTTCACTGTAGACACTCTTTGGGAATTTCTTCGGCACCTTATTTGCTCTGTGTAACGTGTTGCTGAGGTATCTGGCTGGGATGTTTTGAGTTTGTTTTTTTTGTTTTTTTTTTTATGAATTGATATTCAGTGCGTGTGGATGCCTCAGGTTGATGAATACTTATCTGAGGCACTCAGACTCTCTCCCCTCTCTCTCTTTAGACTTCTTTTTTTTTTGGATTATTTAAGTTGGGGTGTACGCACAGACAAAGCCCAAAAAAAAAAAAAAAAGAAAAAAAAGAGAGAGACATTTTTCCTTAGCAGAGGCCAAAAAATGACAAGATGACAAATAGCACATTTTCTCAGTAAAGTAAAATGGAGACGCTTCCATACACTGTGTGTGTGACCTAAACAGTCCCGAGCGTTGTAACTACCATGATGCGAGAAGCTTCTAGAAAAAAAAAAAAATTTGAATTTGCAACACATATGACATGTGAGGAGGAAAAAGAAATGACCAAATGATTTGCTACACAAACTACAAAATGACTGCATTAAAACAATGCCGTAACAAATGTTTTTGAATATTCAAAAGGACAAAAATGATCACATTCAAGAGGCAAAAAAAAAAAAAGGATTGTCTCAGTGTGTGTCCTCTTATTTGGCAAATAAATGGATTGCTGTACTCGCTGTACATTATCAAGCTTGTTTCATGGCTCCTTGCCAAGTTAATTAATCTCTCTTTTTTTTTTCCCCATGAAACAGCCGTTTCAGTTCCTCTCATTAGGGATTTTTGGACGTTTCTAACTTCCACAAGAACCACTTAGCGACCGTAAGCAAAAACAGTTGGTTACATCTCGTGGCAAGTGACATGAGTAAGCGTGTAAGCTGTTATTAATTAGCAGTCATTATGCAGAAATAATGACCACTCAATGACCAATCAGAATCGAGTATTCAGAGGCGGCGTAGCACAAACAGGGAAAAGACTCACTCTAGAGCAGGATGCAAATCCGT
This sequence comes from Chanos chanos, assembly GCF_902362185.1. Classification (NCBI taxonomy): domain Eukaryota; kingdom Metazoa; phylum Chordata; class Actinopteri; order Gonorynchiformes; family Chanidae; genus Chanos; species Chanos chanos. The sequence goes on from NC_044510.1 coordinate 13,864,045, forward strand.
GAACTGTTAAAAAAATTACCAATGACTAATCAATTTCTCGATTACTAATCAAGGATTTATTTATCATTTCACATATTCAGAATCATATTTCATTATAATGTCTCAGATTTATGCTAGCAAGCTGCTCTCTCAGTCTTTCTCACTCTCTCTCTCTCTCTCTCTCTCTCTCTCTCTCTCTCTCTCTCCCCTTTAGTAGAGGAACGGTATGAAGTGGAGTGGGTGAACATTCTGGAAAGACAGCGAGGAGTTTACCATTCGCTGGCATAATGTCAGGGTCCTATGATTTACATCCTAATGGACAACAGAGTCCAAGTCAACTATTCTGATCAGGAGTTCAATTCGACTCAATATCTCTCTCTGAAACACACACACACACACACACACACACACACACACACAAGATGTGTATAGGTAGTTCATCCCTACAGCTGGAGGGAAAGAACAGAAGGGGCTGAAGTAAGACAGTTAAATAACTGTAATAACTGTCCGGTGAAAATTTGAAGTTCATTATGGCGTCGTGAGTCACTTGCTAAGGTTGTCTGGCTTCTGTTTGTGACGTCACCAGTTCGGCTGGAAGACTGTGTTCCACAGTAGACTTTGAATCTCACTCAAAAGTTAAAAGTAATAACTAAAAGTTTAAAAGTATTAGAGGCAAGAGAGTGAAACATAGAGAAAAAAAAAGTCAAAATATGAAGTGTGATAGGCCGGAAAAAATATAAAAATGTTCACATCCAGCTGGAATTTAGCGCAATTATTCTGAGTATTAAATGACCTGCCCAAAACGAACAGATTGATTTTCTTTTTACCAAAGAAAAGAAAACTTTCTTTTTGTTTTATTTTGCTTATTTGTTTTTTTTTTTGTTGTTGTTTGTTTTTCAGGGGGTTTTGGGGGGGGTTTTTTTGTTTTGTTTTTTTATCAATGTACGCCAAAGTAAAAGAAGCATAACACTGTTTTGCTGGATTTTTTGCTGTGGGCAAGCATTTCTGATGGAGTTTTATGTGCAAGCTCTGTCGTCCATAAAACAGTAAATAAATGTTGGAAATATTGCTTTGGTGAAGCTGTCATTCATTAGCGAGACGCCGCATCTCTTTGCTCAGATGCCGCTGGATCTGCTTGCTCGCTAATCGCCTTATGCTCTCCGAAGCAAACTCGTAAACATGTTTGCTGTCAGTCTGTCTCTCAGAAAGATGCCAGTCATTTTGTACATGACACAGCACTTTAGAGAACATCACATAAACAGGACGTTAAAACTTTGTGACCCGGTTCCAGCATCCCGGTTTGGAATAAACAGCACAAACCAGCATGTTGTCGCTGAAACAGTCCTAACTCTGTTGTGTGCTAATACATTTATATATGCCACGCAGGCCTGTATATCAGATCAACATTATTATTACTATTGTGAGAAACTGTACCACTGTACATTCACACTTTAAATTGGCTGGTTCACACATGATTCAAGACTGCTCATCCTGCAAGCCGATTGGTCGACGCACCATCAAGACTGTTCATACTGCGAGATGATTGGTTGATCCCTGGGTCAAGATTTCTCACACTGCGAGGTGATTGGCTGACACATGGGTTAAGACCATACATACTGTAAGGTGAATGGCTGACATGTAGGCTCAAACCAGCCCTGCTGTAAGCTCATTGGTTGACACATGGCAGGGCAAGGCCATAACGTATCGAGGGAATCTGGGAACGTAGCCATGAGAGACAGATGGATGTTCCCAAAACTTGCTATTCTCTCAATAAAATATTCCTAAAACATATCTGTTCCTTCCCTGGATTGCTGTTTTGGTATCACTACAAAGTGGTTGTTAGTAATGTTATGTAAATTGACCCATCTAATCAACTATATTGAATTAACAAACGAGCTGTCCTCTTTCTTTTATCCCTTGGTCACCAAAACCTCCAGAACTTACAGCATTATTGACGCAACAGAATGAAGATAAAACATTTATCGGAATTCACACAGCCAAAAACAAAGTTGTTGAACTATTATGTTGTGATATTTTCATTTATCTGCTAACGCTCGGGGAAGCAGAGAGAGAGAGGGTGTAGTTTTTTGAAGGCGATTTCTGGACGAGATTAAGTCCTTTTGATGTATGGTTTATTTATAACAAAGATTACGACCGAGCTGAAGAAAAGCTGTTCTTTTGCCCAGTCTCATTTGTTTGTGTTTGTTTTAATCTAAAAAGCATTACATCCTAAAAGCACTACATCCTAAAAGCACTACATCCGGCGTGAGTCTAGACGTCAAGACAATCGAAAACAAAGACATCCCACTCTACTCACCTTCACCCCCAAACTCCACCCGTCCCCCCTCTTCCCTGTCATATCCTAAACAAGGCTCATCCATGACTAACTCATCACTAAAATGGCTCCATTTATTCATTCCCATAACTCAGTGGAACCCTCCTTCTCTCTCCCACTTACTCTACACATAACCAGCGGGCTAATTTAATTACCTTTAGATAGAAAGGAGTCAATTTCACAGTCGTGTCCTGCCAAACCACCCCCTCCAAAAAAAAAAAAAAAAAAAAAAGTTAAAAAAAAAAAATGAAGGACTGCATTTGTCTGATGTATGAGCCAATAACCCGTATTATAATGAAGTCACCTTGAGTTCCAGACCTCTGTCACCGTGGTAATAATGAATTATAAGAAATTATATAAGCGCAATGGTATTTGGGTTTGACATGACAGGCACGGTAGTAAAAAGCGAATAAAAATTGAGTTACGCCGGCCGCGAGGGGGGAAAGTCCGTGAGCCGATCCGTCAGCCTGGCACATTCATTGTGGAACGCCACTGGAAAACATATGCTACGGCCAATAGATCAAGTCGGAGAGGTGAATAGGAAACTCTGTAATAGGAAGGTATTATACTGTATTAAAAAAAAAAAAAATGTGAGCGAGTACAGGAGGAACTCGCAGAAGTTTCTCTCATCGACTGAGAAGGCCATCTGCTGTCTGGGTTTTTTTTTTTGTTTTTTTTTTCTTTCTTTCTTTTTTGGTAAGGTGCCATTTCTGTAAGTTCCAAACCCCCCCCCCCCCCCCCCCCCCTCAAAAAAACCCCATAAATAATAAAGCTTCAGTTTAAGAATCTGTGCTAACTGAAGCTAACGATGCTGGTTAGAATTACATCGTCAGAGGTAACAGGGAACATTCTGGGATGTTTATGCAGGGCAGGCCAGATTCAATTAAGAGTAAATTTGATCATATTTGCCTCTTAAATTTCTGTTAGGTTTCGTCAACGTGACTTCCGAACGAGCTTTCAGTCTTTGCCGCCGTCACACCCCACATAATTAAATCTGCCATCTCGTTAGTTGGTCTATCTGCCTCCTTTCACCGTCGCTCACTCTCTCTCTCTCTCTCTCTCTCTCTCTCTCTCTCTTTTCTCATTTTTCAGTCATTACACTCCTCTTCTTTCAGCTATTATGCTGTCTGTCAGTATGTGTCTGTCTTGTTATGTAGGCGTTGTGAACATAGCCCTGTGCCCTGTTATGGTTGTGGCTGGTATGTCAAAGCTCCTGTCAGGCCCTATATGTGAGTCTGTATGGCCATAGGACCAATCTGTTCTCGCCTGCTCTGAGGCTTACTGAATAGAATGGCCTGTCAAAGCCCTGCTATGGGATGACACTTCATCAAGAGTGCACTTTGAGCCAGCTTTGATTTGCTCTTGATAAATGTGTGTGTGTGTGTGTGTGTGTGTGTGTGTGTGTGTGTGTGAATATGTAAGAGTGTGAGAGTGTGTAAGTGTGTGTGTAAGTGTGTGAATATGTAAGAGTGTGAGAGTGTGTAAGTGTGTGTCGGTGTGAGTGTGTAAGTATGTGTGTGTGTGTGTGTGAGAATATGTAAGAGTGTGTGTGTGTGTGTGTGTGTGTAAGCTAAAAGTAAGTCTCTCTAAATAAGTCCACATTCTTTTAAAGTATCACTACGTGCAAATCTTGTGTTCCCACATCACACATCATTTCTGTTACTAACAGATTTTAAACATTACCATTCTGAACAGTGATTGTAATGGGCCCCATTTTGTACCATTTTAACGTTCCTTAACGAAGATCCAAGCAATGGCTCAGTAAATATTTGGGTTAGCTAAAGTCTCCCAGTTTTCCCGTTGATAAATAATACATCATATTTACACGTTTAGGGGGCAATTAGTCTAGAGTTCTGGGGGGGGGAAGAGGCTGAATTTTAAAAACATTGCATATTAATTAGTACATCTAATCAGGTTGCACACTCTGAATACGTGCAAAAGCTGCTCTAAAACCTCCAGCGGAGGATTCACAGAGCTGTTCAGAGCAGCGTAATGTATACAAATACCTCACAATCAGTCCAACTTCATAGGATTGTCATGTGTGCATAATTGTATCACATGCCCTGTTAAGAACAACAATTATCAGTCACAATTAAGTTCTCATCTTGACCGATGAGAACTTAATTGTGAAAAAAAAAAAAAAAAAAAGAAAACTTAGAGGAACTTAAAAGTACACAGTCATTACTCAGGGCTTTTTTCAAACCTCCAGATGGAGGATGTCACGCTGACGAAGCAGAGGTTCCAGAAGACGTGGTGTCAACGGCGGGTGCCAATGGGAACGTCAGAGACCGGAGTTCGGAAACAGCCTGGAAATGAGAGTGACAGCTGTCGGGCCGGATTCGGATCAGAACTCACGGCTCATCTAACAGATTCTTATTTAAACTGATCCTGCTGCTCGGCAGGGACGGACAACAGGAGAGGAGCGGTCACGGCAACCGGCCAGCGCCGAATGATCAAATCTGACGGAGGCTGGGCGCACGCCGTGTGATTAATGTCCGGTAAAGTCTTTATCAGCTCGTGTTCTTGACCCCATGTCTGTGCTACGTCAGCGCGTGAAGATATAAAAACGCAATTGCATAACTGTTTATTAAAAGATCATTTGTAAGACCGTTGAGTCTGACTTGAAATGTCTGTCTGTCTGGGTTCTGGCCGACATCCGCTTCTGTCCAAAGACACTATTAATCATTACCGGGGCATTTTTTGTTTAGTTTTTCAAGAAAGTGGGGGTTTTTGGGGGGGTGTTTTTTTTTAAGGATGAGAATGGAAGGAGAGCAGCTTATCTGTGCAAGAATGTATGACATGCAAAGAAACCTCATTCAGAAAGAGCTATACATATATATATATATATATATATATATATATATATATATATATATATATATAAATATAATTACTGCAGATGTCTCACTGTGGGTGGTACACACACCATCAGCATCATAAATTAATGTGTTCTATGAATATTTATAAAACATCCTGAAAGAACAGAACTGCACTGAAAAAAGAAATACAGACAAATGAAGAGTTAATTATACTATCATTAAATGGCTGAGGCTTCCAGCCAAGCTAAAACTTGCAAACAAGGCAGTTTGATCTTTCACAATTAACCAAAGACAAGACCTAGACGGGGTTAAAAAAAAAAAAAAACATTCCTCACTAAAAATAGGATAGTGTGATGTCAGTATGAAGCCAGATATAATATTCAATTCATTCAGAGTCATTATTTCGTTATCAGATTATAATGTGCCATTGGTAGTGCGGAAATTAAGAAAGATTTTTACACCAAGAACACAGCAAACATTTTTTTTAAACGTCATAGCCAATAATCTCGCCAATAAATTAAAGGATGAACCAAGGCCATATCACGGGAAAGAAATATTCACCCTGGGATGACCTTGACGCCGCCTCGTGACCAGAGAAAACAATATTAAATAAAAATCAATATGGTAAAAAGACAGCATGTATAGAGGAGAGACAGAAAGTAGCTTGGTTAAACAAATGGTTTTGGAGCTCGGTCGACCAGAGACACTATGGCTATGTATGATGGAGTCGTGATATTAGAACTTTTCAGCATGTAATAAAAAAAAGTGGCAAAAAAGCTTAGAAATGCTAAAAAAAAAAAAAAAAAAAAAAGGAAAACAACTGTATTCATCTTGTAAATGAAGCCAAAGCAAAAAAAAGAAAAAAAAAAAAAAACAACCAACCAAACAACGACATCACCGAAACACAAAACGCCTCTGTTTTCTTAATAACTTTCTGATTGATTCATTTGAACGAGATCCTTTACTCAAGAAGAAAGAACCTTGCATCACCAAATTACAATTTCTCTGTTGTTGTTGTTTTTTTCTAACATCAAGAGAAGTGTCAAGATTCCTCTGTAATGGAAATAGAGAAAGATTTTTGATCTCTCAGATCAGAGACATGTTGAAATATGACTTTACCTTTTTTTACAGAACCAGAGAAACAAACAGCGGACTGTGTGGCCCACCCTCGTTAACGCATATAGTCTAACACACAAGAGCTGTGCTTTACTTCAGAGACTCGCGGCCAAGATCCCAACTGTTCTACGCCATGGAAAAGAATCCACAGCAAAACAACCGGTCAGGTTCCCTTAGTCAGGAGGGTCAGTCAGTATATGCCCCTCTATCTTAGCAGTGGTTAATCACAGTCGCTTGCGTATGTAGTTCTACAGGTAGGGAGTAGCACTCTCCTTTAAATTGGTCATGACACCTGAAGGATGCTATGAAGCGTGGAAAAAATCGGGGAATGGCTTGACACGTAACGGGGGAGAGGTGAGTTGGCTTCATTCCATCAAAAAATGAAGGGGGGGGTGGGGGTGCAATTCCCTAGAGCGTACCTTTCCTTTGTAAAATGCAACATTTGTACCTGTCGCTATCTCGTTAAGTCAAGTAGGCTACGTTAGCCGAGGGAACAAACAGGAGTTTCGTCTCTAGGATCGTATAGAATCCCGTGGTCACAGCTCGGAACTGTGGGCATGTCCTGCTCTCCTCAGCGAAGCAAAGATTTGTTGATGTAGACTAAAGAAAAACGGCCTGTGATTGATTAGAAAAACGGAGTCTGCTTTCATGCAGTTGGCGGCGTGAAGAAAGTAGCTGTTTCACATCCTGCTGCTGCAGCGCATTATTTTTCACGGGGTTATTATTTAACCTCGTGCTAAATGTGAGGCCGTTGTCCGTGTTCTGAACTAATCTCTTTAATGTTAATCACAGTCGGAGCGTCATAATGTCTCAGTCAACGAAAAAAATAAAGAAAGAAAAAAGAAAGAAAAACCGACGATCTGTCACTACAAGTGGTCAATACGCTTCTCTGTCTTTTCCAGTGTGTTCCGTAGCATGGCTAGCTGCATCAGAATTGAATTTACCTTGAAGGTGGACTGTGCTCCCATGGTAACACATTGGCCATTTTACGAATCATGGAATTGAGGACCATTGTGTAGCTACCTTAGCAAACTACTACTGTTTGATGGTGCTAATCTGTCATGCTAACTATCATTTTTATGCTTAGGAAATAAACTTCAGCATAAAAAATGAAATTCCTTTTCAGTTAATGAAACTCTCTGTACTATCCATAGATTGGCACCACCGCCATAAAAATCACTTGTATGTTTACCCAGGGACATGCAAAGGAAAGAAAGACTTTAAACTGTAAATGATTCCACAGTATAATCTGGACAAAATTAGATTTTTCTTTTTCTGTCAAAGCATTAGGACAAAGTCATTCAGTGCCTCACTAACATCCAATAATCTTAATCCGAAATTTGACTTTAATCTGATTTTAATCAAGACTTAACGCGTTACAGCCAGTTTGAAAATTAATTGTAAATACTTTATTTATCGTATTGAAGGACAGTTTAGTTTAAATACAGTTTAAATACAGTTGCCTCAGCTTCCACTTGTGGTGAATTGTAAAATGGCAATTTTGAAAGCAATAAGACTCAAGAGAGTACATCATCTTTTTTAGTTTTTATGCCTTGAGCTAAAGCAGTTTTGTTTCCAATTGTTTTCCTTTTCTATACTGAATTTGGGCCTACTTATCACCACAAACACTCTAAATTCCACAAGGACACCTCTTTTTCCATTCACAGACGTTTGATTAATACACATTTGTTCCACATGGACAACAGTAATTCTGTAGACCCAGACTTTCCACACTTTGACCATCGTTGCTAAACCGTAATGATGCATCGGTGACCCACTAAAAACCCTCCTGTATTTGGCTTTACCGGATATGCCCTACGGTCTCGGAAACTTGGATGTAAAGCCTTAACGTGGTTTGGTGTGAAATTCAGTTTCCGAGCCTCTTATATTGTGTTTTATACGACGCACTGCGCTGTCCTCGACCTCTGTTTTGTGGAATGCAATTGCATTGACTATAATGTTGTTACTGTGCTTCCTGCCCGGGGAGTACAGTCGAGAATCGGCGGTTAAAGGTGCTGCAGGTAATGGGTATGTATTAATGAGCCGACAAATGAAGCTAATGAAATCAAATGAATTCCGCATTTTGAATACAAAAGTACAGCGCACCTCATTTCTAGTATAATTTTTTTCTAACAATATTGAGTTAACTGTACATATTTATTGAAAACGAGAAACAGACATACTGATGATTTGGAGGGGGGGGGCGGGGGGGATTGTATCCCTGCTGTCTTTGAAAGACAGACAGCAAAATGTTAACGTGAAGATTTTAACCCAAGAGCTCAATGAAGATCATCTTACTCTTTGCACGTGTATGCGTGTGTATGCGTGTGTAGGCGTGCGTGTGTAGGCGTGCGTGCGTGCGTGCGTGCGTTTTGGTACCTGATACCGTCACCTCCGTCTCCCGACGCATGTGACAAAACACAGAGCAAATCGATGCGGACTGAACGCAACACCCATCTCGTCACCCAGCCAACATCATCATTAAACTCCTGGGGACATGCCGCCTCCCTCTCGCCGCTTCTCCTATGGGCCTAAACCAATTAGCACCTTCTCTTCAGCTGCAACATCCAATAAATCAGCTCTCCAGCGGACTGGGAGTTGGCCGTGCACCCAAATCTACAGGGCACAAATGAAGGACGTACCAAGCGAGTGATTAATACCGGTCGAGAGGCCAACATAATAGCAGGGAATATATGATCGGGAAATGAAAGTGAAAAATTCGACCCGCATCAGCCGTGGGTTTTTATCAATTGAAGGAGTGGGCAAGGAAATTTCACCGTCGCGACCTGTCTCTCATCATCGCAAAAAAAAAAAAAGAAGAAATCAGCGGTACTGGTGAGCCTTGAAGCTGAGATTTGCGTTTGACGTCCAAAGAAACAAAACCGTACAGTCCACTCATCACCAACAAATCCTGAAAAGGACCGGTCCTGCAAAATCCATTTTGACATGAAAGAGAACATAAAAGTTTAATAAATAAATAAATAAATAAGCGTCTTTGACTTTTTTTTTTACGGCTCTGTTATAAGGGGGCGAAAATAATTGTAGTGTGGTTGATTAAATTTCTAATCTGTGGAAGACTGTTAAGTACTTTGTTAGCAAGCAAATTAAAATGACAAGCATTTGGCCTGAGTCGTTTCTGCTGATAATCTTCAAAGTGGGTTTCGCACAGTCAAATGGGCTTTTAATCATAACTCTATACTTCACATTATACACAGATAAATAGGATCTGAAGACAAAAAAAAACTGCCTTAAAGGTCTCGCATTCTAAACAAAAAGACAGGACAAGAAGAATTTTCACCATTTTAAAGACACAAAGACTTCATCTAGATTTGGAATGTTATTTGAAATTTGAATGAATCAATGTTTTCCATAATTTCAAGGAAGTTACTAAAATACATTTTTTTTAAATGTTTGTTTCACTGGGGTTTTTTTCTTGTTTGTTTGTTTGTTTGTTTGTTTTTAAATTCTATGACATTACACACATCATTGATTTAACGTGCGGGTGTAAAATTCAAAGATTTACACAAAGTTTGTTGCGCTTAAATGCCCAAAGCAAACTATTTTTGTTATGTGCCTATTTTCTTTTGTGATGTTGACATATTAAAATCTGAACTCTGTGACTTATTAAAATCTGTGCTGTTTGCAAACTCTGGCCTCCATTAAGTCACAGTGTAACTGTAGACTGCTCCGACAGTTGGACCAATCAGGTTTGTGTTACAGCACACATCTGTAAAATGACCAATCAAAATATTACAATATGCACAGGTGTGTTTATCTAACAGTTACAGGGTTAGCAGGGGTAACAGTTTCAGGGTTTAAAAACATCCACTTTGTTACAGCAATAGTTATAAGAGAAGCAAAGACAACATAATACAATTAAACTATTGTTTATCCGAACAGTACATAAATCAATGCATTCACCACATAGAAAGTTACAATAAATGCTTTGCTCAAATTCCAAAGGGCACATCCCAAAGTCAGGCAATATAAGATCCTTAACAATTTTCTCACTCTGGTGGGAGGAGCACCACTGCACAGTTTGTTGAGAGTCTGACCACATGCAGAGGGCCAATGAAATGAAAAAAAAAAAAAAGACTTGAAGTTTTTTTTAGAATGATTTCTATGTTTTTGTTTTGGGTTTTTTTTTTTTTTTCATGTTCAACAATGTTACAACCTGTTGTTATCTTCAGATATCTTAAAATTTATCTGCTTAATTTGAATGGAAGTTTGGCTCATACCTGCTTAGATTTAGAGGACAGTATATGGTGGATCAAATCAAAACATTTTTTTGGTGTGTAACATTTAGGGTAGTGGTACATTTAAAAGAGCAATGAAGCAGATTTGAGTCACTACATCGTTTTTTTGTTTTTACCTCGATTATGAAAAGCTGCCTCTTTTCTTTAGCCATAGGAATGATTGGAGAAGTCAAGTAAATGTGCTATCTTGCTGAAAAAGAAAGCAAATGACTCTGCACTGATTGAGTCTCAGTGAGGAATGAGGGGAATACCATTTAGCCTAATTGTCAATTACTGGTCTCCATGACAATAAGGTGCTCAGGACAAGTTAGGTGATCTGTGATAGGTGGACTGCTTTCACTAAATGTATAAGAGGAACTTCATCCAACAGTGGTATGTATGGACAGTGAAAGCTTCTGTTGAGAAGGTGGTAGGTGGTCTCAGTATTGCATGACGAGCGGGACTTTCAGGCTGACTAGAGAATGGCTCCTGCAAGCAGCTGTCTTGCAAGGTTGTTTTGCGTTTTTTTGTTTTTTTTTTTTGCTGTGAAAATCTGATGACCCTGTTTGACAGGTATGAGTCTGGGGCGCTTAGTAACATTTCAGATCTTTGTTTCTTTTACAGGGTGTCCTTGCTGGTGCTGCTGATTCTTAATGTTTGTGCTCAAAATCTGTTTGAGGGGAGTGGTTATAATTCAGTTTCACAAACTGACTCTCGCCAAGAAATCCATAGTCAGGCGCAAAACGTCGAGAAGCCCAGGGAGGATCCCCTCTACAGCTACGACCCCCTATATGAGAGGCCTGTCCACAGTTCCTCCCAGACAGCCTCTGCTGGAGAGAGGCCTATTGGCAACTACCAGCAACAATCAGCAGCCAGACAGCGCACAAATCAACCGGTTCAGGGCCATGTGCTGTCTCAAAGCCTCTCTAGGCCTGTGCAGGGGAGCTCCCAGGAAGCCTCTGTTTCAAAGCTTTTCCAAAAGCAACGTGGACCTAGCCATATGAGGTTCACTGGCCAGAGATGGCATCAAACAGGGAGCAAGCCAGCACAGACGCAGTACCAGCCCCCCAAGGTTGGCAAGCAGACGCAGTACCAGCCTTCCGGGGTTGGCAAGCCGAAGCAGACGCAGTACCAGCCCGTCCAGACGCAGTACCAGCCTTCCGGGGCTGGCAAGCCGAAGCAGACGCAGTACCAGCCCGTCCAGACGCAGTACCAGCCTTCCGGGGTTGGCAAGCCGAAGCAGACGCAGTACCAGCCCGTCCAGACGCAGTACCAGCCCCCCAAGGTTGGCAAGCCGAAGCAGACGCAGTACCAGCCCGTCCAGACGCAGTACCAGCCTTCCGGGGCTAGCAAGCCGAAGCAGACGCAGTACCAGCCCGTCCAGACGCAGTACCAGCCTTCCGGGGTTGGCAAGCCGAAGCAGACGCAGTACCAGCCCGTCCAGACGCAGTACCAGCCTTCCGGGGTTGGCAAGCCGAAGCAGACGCAAGTACCAGCCCGTCCAGACGCAGTACCAGCCTTCCGGGGTTGGCAAGCCGAAGCAGACGCAGTACCAGCCCGTCCAGACGCAGTACCAGCCTTCCGGGGTTGGCAAGCCGAAGCAGACGCAGTACCAGCCGGTCCAGACGCAGTACCAGCCTTCCGGGGTTGGCAAGCCGAAGCAGACGCAGTACCAGCCCGTCCAGACGCAGTACCAGCCTTCCGGGGTTGGCAAGCCGAAGCAGACGCAGTACCAGCCCGTCCAGACGCAGTACCAGCCTTCCGGGGTTGGCAAGCCGAAGCAGACGCAGTACCAGCCCGTCCAGACGCAGTACCAGCCTTCCGGGGTTGGCAAGCCGAAGCAGACGCAGTACCAGCCTTCCGGGGCTGGCAAGCCGAAGCAGACGCAGTACCAGCCCGTGCAGACGCAGTACCAGCCTTCCGGGGCTGGCAAGCCGAAGCAGACGCAGTACCAGCCCGTGCAGACGCAGTACCAGCCTTCCGGGGCTGGCAAGCTGAAGCAGACGCAGAAGCAGACGCAGTACCAGCCTTCCGGGGTTGGCAAGCCGAAGCAGACGCAGTACCAGCCCGTCCAGACGCAGTACCAGCCTTCCGGGGTTGGCAAGCAGAGGCAGACGCAGTACCAGCCCGTGCAGACGCAGTACCAGCCTTCCGGGGCTGGCAAGCAGACGCAGTACCAGCCTTCCGGGGCTGGCAAGCAGACGCAGTATCAGCCAGAAGCCAAACCTGTCCAGTCCCGTTTATCTAATGTCAAACAGTAGGTTGTCACCATTTTAATATTCTGAAATGCTGAGATGTAATAAAATTCCTATTCAAATTAGTTTGGTCTCTTGCTGAATTGTTTGGGGGGGAGGGGTCATTTTTGTTTCCTCAGTTACAAGGAACCCTTCAAAAAGTGCTTGTACCTTGAAAGCTAAATGCACCAGACTCCCTGGATTCAGGCATTTCAGTGGAGGCAAGATCTGGCTCTACCTTCATTGGTTTTCTCTAGGTCTGCCTCTGCAGTAACTGTACCAGCAAGCCCAAAACGATTACTACAGTAAACATGCAAGATTCTGCTGGGTTGTCAGCTTTGTACCCTTTTTGTACTCGGCGTCGTTAACTAGTGCAACATTGATTTACACCTTCTAGCTTTTGCTCAGTGAAGCATGTCTAACTGGTAAGACCTTTTGGAAGGAAATGGTACTGTTTTGCTACCCAAAATCTTTCCTGTAAGAACTATTGACTTGATGTTTTAAACCTTAGCGTGTGTCCCCAAATAAGAGGATCAGTGTTGATGGTATTGTTTTCTCAACTAGTTATTCGTGTTTTAATTATGGCAATCATGCACTAGACAACTGTCTCTATACTGCTTCTTTTGTTCCATTTAGAAACATGCTTGTTTTCATGATATTGTCAATTGTTGACCTTTTGAGGAAAATTAAAGAACTCCACACCTGTGAGTATGAATGAGAGCAGCATTTACATACTAGTTTCAAAAATTTAGATTTGATGAATCTCTTTCAGATAAAGACCCTGATGTTTCAAGTTGATGCAATTAAAAAAAAAAAAAGACTAACACACATGAGTTTTCATCCTTCAGATATGCGACTCTGCCTCCCTCATCATAGACTGTTAAAATAACGTCGCTATTAATGGAAGCAGACACCCTGTTCGACTTGTGCCCTTAGAATGTTTTTCCTATAATTGTCTTATGCAATTACCCTTGACATCATGAGGGGGAAAATGCTTTTCTTTAATTGCTTTGTTTCTCCGGAGGACAAAGCAAAAAAAAAAAAGTGATGCGGCATGTAATTACTGAAGTCGGAGCCAGAACATAACATATGAAATTCTTCTCTTTCAGGAACGCTTATCCTGAGTTTGATTAATAATTATTACCCCCCCCCCCCCTTACGCTCCTAGAAAGGAACGAGTATGAATTGTGTTGTCTGAAATTTTTATATATATCATCCACACGCCCCCCCCCCCCCCATGGTAGTAGTTTTAATGTCAGTATTTAATACAGAGATGCATTATGAGGCAGAGATATAAAACAGAGCGCATGTAAGAACTGATATTAACTCCCTTGGGCTTGGAGAACACTGACAAGCTTTACCAAACGATGAATGTCTGGTCATCTGGGTACAGACACTTTTTATGTGCGTGTGTGTGCTAAAATGGCTTTTCATTACACAAGTATAGCTCAGGTGTGTGTGTGTGTGTGAGAGAGAGAGAGAGAGAGAGAGAGAGAGAAATTCTCCCCTCACATTCTCTGAATAGAATCTCCATGCTGCTGTCTGTGTTAAAGCTTTTAAGTTAGAGTGGATGAAGTAGGCTACTTTAAATTTTTTTGCCCTATATCTCCACATTTGTATTCATTGACTCTACTGCACAGAACCAGCAGTTCACAGTCCTCCTGTTATGCCAATTTAAAAGAAGACTAAAAAAAAAAAAGAATCCCAAATGTCACATTTTGTGTCACTTTTACTCTCATAGAACGTGCTGGAAACTCATCCAGGCAAGCTGGAACACGTAGCACAGGCGCTTCAGACATGCCAAGGGCTGTTTAAAGATTTCACACAAGTGTTGAGTGTCATTGTCATTGAGAATAATATCGCATTGATCTCTGCCGCCCTTTAACTCCGCTAGCTCGCAATAGCGAAACGCTATTCCTCGTTTTTTTTGACAGGGCAAAAAAAAAAAAAGAAGGAATTTCCACAGATGATGAAAGAAGAAGTGACGGTCGAAGCAAATTTCTCTTTGGTTTTTCAGAATAACTTGACATCACTGCCACAACGCTCGGGGAGAAACTGTAAAGGAAAACGGTAGGAGATAGCAGCTGGAGATGCGATAGCTAGCGCGCTTAACAGAAAGTCACTCTCCGTCGAGAGTACGTCTAAAGTGGAATGGCGAAACGCTAACGCTGTTGAATTCTCTACGGCGGAGTCACTGTTGGGAAAACACGCTCCAGACAACGAGTGGCCTAGCGAGAGTGTGAAAATACCAGTTTACATGCGGCTGGAAGACTGACATCCTACAGACTGGTAAATTTACTGTCATAGTTTTAAGTTTGTCCCTTTCTGAATCATGTCCTTTAATATATGTGCATCATAAATATTAAGTCGGCAAACGACATTTATGAACGGGACTCACTGGGTTTGTTCTGTCTAAAGTCGTGGACTTTGACAAAGACTTTTTATGTGTCGTGCATTCTTATTTTTCTATCAGGAACAAGCTAATAATATTTGTAAGATGTAGTTTTTACTGCAACAGCCAGTACAGCATCTGTGCATATCCAGTCAACCTTGAGTTGAGATTGCTTCGATCCCACCCACATGGAGCACATGGTAAAAAGTGCTGTCAATCATCTTGACAGCCAATAACTTATAAAAAATAAACTGCGTGACTAGACACACAACAGCAACACAATGGCTGTCATGCTGTTATTTATTCCTTGAGATTTTGTATTTCAAAACTGACATACCTATGGATACAAGATGATAGCAAAAATAAAAATGAAGTGATTTACTGACTGAATCAGTTCAAAGAACATATTTAAGTTTACCAATGCCCACCCGACCCCAACCATCAGTTCAACCCACCCACACACCCAAGCAATTCATCTATGACCAGGACTTAAAAAAAAATCTTTATCTGGTGCTTTCCAGCCCTCTGCCAAAAGTCCAACAGACCAGTAGCTCAAAACAAACAACAGGAAGGCTGAAATAAGTAAACAGAGAAAAAAAAAATCCAAAAACTGCTTTAATATAAATTTCTTGTTGACAAACACTTGTTTGACGTGAATCATCTCAGCCATGCTCTGTGGATGGAATCGAGGTGAAATGTTTCTCTCTCAAGATTCGGGCTTTAGCTGATTAGTCTCCGTTAGCTCAGCTTGCTTGGCAGAGAGATGCTCCCATAATTAAGGGCGATGTCACTATCCCAGCGCCCCCCCCCCCCCCCAAACACACACACACACACACACACACACACACATACACATACACACACACACACACACACACACACACACACACACATACACATACACACACATACAGACACACACACACACACACACACACACATACACATACACACACATACACACACACATACACACACACACACCACCTCCTTCCATTTCTCCCATTCCCTCCACAACCCACACTACTCCGCTCCTCCCCTTTCCAGCGGCTCGCCACTCAAATTAATCAGCCCGGAGCGCTGTCATCGCCTCGGCCCCGTCGTCACGGTGATCTGGTGACTCGCTAGACATGTTCCAGAAGAGTTTCTGCTGCCTGTCCTGCTCCTCATCATTAGGACCTGAGGGCCCAGCTGTGACACGGAGCTCCGCTTGCCAATTAGAAGCACCTGTCCGCGCACTCTGTCACAGCTTCTGTCGGTCTATCGCCGAGACGAAACAGACCTGCCCGCCGCACAGCGCACGCTCACCCCCTCGGCAAAACAAAAAAAAAAAAACCTCCAGTCCAAGTCTGTGGCTTTACCATTGAGAGTGATATGTGCCCAATGACAGAACACCATGAGACCCAAATGTACACCGACAATGAATGACGAAAAGAACCGAATACGCTCGCCTGAAACTTTTTCCTGGTTTTTTTTTTTTTTTTTAGAGGGCTTAAAACATTGTTAATGTTTTTGACTTTGAAGAGAACTTTCTGGCCAGTCTTCTCTACGTGTTTCTTTTTGTCAGAGAGTACATATTACAACTGTTGGCTGTAGTAGAATTTAGGATTTGAACCATTCTCACTAATGGGTGGGACCATCAGATATTTTTAAGAGCACCTGACCTCTCACTCACTCTCACTCATTATCTAAGCCGCTTATCCCAATTAGGGTCGTGGGGGGTGCTGGGGGGTGCGCCTGTCCCAGCACTCATAGGGCGAAAGGCGGGGAAATACCCTGGACAGGTCGCCAGTCCATCGCAGGGCGTCTGACTTCTATTCACAAAATTGGATCTGATGTCACTCAGAGGTGAGCGATGGTAGAAGCTCCTCTTCCTTGTCAAACTGTTGGAACAACCTGGTCAGACACTTGATATTTTCCAAATCCCTGAATACACATTCATACTTGCTATCGTTTCATATTTTAACATTTTAAAAAAATATTTTAAACACTGCCATGTATTATGATTACTGTAACTGTAGTGTATCGTTGCGTTGGTGTCATTTTTTGTAATTACGTTTTTTGACACAATTTTGTTCATATTTGCAATTCAGCCCTAGGTCTGTCAAAAATGTTGAATTCCTCAAAAGTTCGAGTAAACCAGTCCAAACCGGTTTACATGATTGTCCTATTGCTGTGGTGTTTACTGAACTATCGGTAATCTCCACTACTCAAAGGACTCAACACAACAGGCGAGTCAGACATTCACAGGTCATACCAGGAGACTCCAGTTCATATGGCAACCGCTGAAGCTCAGCCTCCTTCCCTTTTTCTCCCATTCATTCAGCTGGGAACCGGAGCCGCGGGCAAGTCCGCAGGCAGCAAATCCCCCAGCAGGATTAATGCCCCTCCATTCTCCAAAGCCCAAGGTTGTCATCTTCTCTCTCTCTCTCTCTCTCTCTCAGCAAAGGACACGTAAGCGCAGTTCCAGAGAGATGAAGTGCGTCCCTCGCTCTCCCCTCACCTGCGCGTTCGACGCGCTGGCGCGCCGAGGTCACAGTCGTCGCAACAAATCAAATTTACGCACGCCCTTCGTGCAGGAACAGTCGTTTCGGGCGTAGAGTGAGCCACTTCCTGTCAGGTTGTGTTTACAGTGACTGACTCGTCAAGGTCGGGCCGGGCGGCGACCGTGAACCGCCGGTGACACGAGCGAACCGTCCGTGACTGCCGAGACTACTGACGGAGTAATTAACGCACCTGTATGGAGTGGAAAAAGCCATGCTCCGTGCGTTTTGGTAAGCGGTGGGTAACCCTGGAAGTGCTGGGACGTTTTGGGAGTTAAGAACGCTGCAGTGCTCTGCTGAGATTCACATTTTGATCTGTTATGAAACGATCTACTCCGTCCGTGCCAAAATCAAACTCGTCTTGAAAGGGGGGAATCACTGAAATGCTTTGTGACTGTAAAAATGTCCGAGGAGGAGTTTTAGCTCTAGTGTTACATTTTCAGTAGCTCAGTGGGAAAAAAAAAAGGAAAAAAAAAAAAAAAGCTTTCATCACCATGACTCAACGCAATCCAAACCATTTTTTTCATGCATCTCCTAGTTACTGATTTTTACCAATACGTCACAGATCAAACAGGCCGAACAAAGAATATGTTCATGTTCATACCAAATTGATGATTTTGCCTTTAAATACTTTGCTACCCTTCAAGTAAAAAAAAAAAAAAAAATTCCAAAGCAGCTTTCACAGAGCGGCATTAGTTCTCTCAGGATAACTCAGATAAGACATCAGAACCACTCTTCCCTGAGTAATGGTTCGCTGTGGCAATCTTGTGTCTGTGAGCTAAGAGAGACCCTTTGTTTTCATATCAAACAGACAAATGGCTCAAATTTCAGTGTTCCATCTTGCAGCCTCCGACAGTCTTTGATGAATGTCTAAGTGGATTCTAAAGCCACGGGGAGACCTCTGACCGCGCCAGCAGCTCCGAGAAATTTATCAAATTCGTGAGAATCTGCCGAAAAGATGAAGGGAAAGAATCGCTTTACTTTCACGGGGTGGGTTTGAGGGCTTGCTGCTACTGTCTGAACAGTCTCCTTAGTTCCTTATTTTCAGGTAAAAATAAAACGTTTACGGCCGGTAAATGAGACATCAAATTTTTTGTGTGTTTTTTTGTATTTGTGTGTGTGTGTGTGTGTTTGTTTGTTTTTCTCAAGGGGAAGGAAATCTTGACTGCAAAGCCAGTAGACTTCAGTGTCTTCACAGTTCAAATTCTAGCTGTGCAGCACTTGCCAACAGTGGCCTGGGATCAAAGGACAGCACAGCTGGTCCCGCGTTCCCCTCAGGCTGGTGTCGGCCAGGGTCACTCTTTCTCTCTCTCTCTCTCTCTCTCGTTTTCTCTCTCTTTCAGTTCTTGGTGGTCATTCGAGGTCGGGGGACCGTGTAGTGACGGGAAGCGGCGTGGGAATAACACGCTGCCGTCCAAATACAATGTCTTACTTTGCTCAGTGGCGCTAAGCCGCTCAGAGAGTGAAAACATGCAGCGTCTGACTTGGCCGAACAGCAGAGGCAAACACGTCTTAATCTCACTACCATATTTGGTGATGGTGGTGGTGTGGGATGCTGGAGTTGATGTGGTATGTGTGTGTGTGTGTGTGTGTGTTTGTGTGTGGTGTGTGTGTGTGGGGGGGTGTTATTTCAGCAAGCTCATGGGTAATTGGGCACCAAAAAAAAAAAATGGGGAAAGAAAAAGGAAAAAAAAGTGTTCACTGCCAAGAAAAAATTGCATTGCACACCAAACCGAGTACATGCTCTAATTATCTCGGGAGTGCCTCGATGAAGAATGGAAATGATGCCTCTGTTAGGCGTGTCTTTTCATTTCTTTTCTTATCTCTTTTTTTTTTTTTTTTTGTCTATTTGTTATCATAGCTACTGTTGCCCGGGGAGACAGTGGGATCTTCATCCACTGAGTCTCACCAAAGGTGGTAAAGGCATCAGGCTCTCTGTGTCACCAGAGGCTGGGATGACTGGGAGCAGTGGGCTTTGCCGCCGTTCTCAGAGCTTGAGGCAAAACAGAAGAAGAAGAAAAAAAAAGCAACATAAAAAATGGCATATTTTTTTGATGTTGTCATCTGGGATGCCAGCAGAATTCCCAGGGTCCAGGACAGATGTGGTCATTTCCACCCACTGTTCTTTCCTCTTTACTGCACGAGTTTATTCCAACAAAAAAAGAACCACAGCCTAAACATGACTGTGGTAAAGAAAAAAAATTGTTATTAGTGAGAAAAATGTAAAATTCTCATTTTCAAACATTAATACAGAGAAGAGTATGTTCACATTAAGGGAAGGAAAAATACAGTGCAATTTATTTGAAGACATTTAGAGAGAGAGAGGGAGGGAGAGACATCTGGTTTAAGCGACTCCTTCACCAAATGGCAGATGTTAAGCCTGCCAAACACAAACTTAACTTTCTGGTGCAGAGAATCATAAGGCTGTGGCCTCTGATTGGGTAATTTCTTCATTGCCAAATATGGTAAAATATCGGTGTCCCTTGACCGACAGCCCCCGGGTTGATGCCGCATTTACCCTGAGTCTTGAGTTTATTTACCTTCTCCGGGGGTCGCTGAGAATGCTCCCATAGAAAAACATCATGATTACATGATCTCATTAAGTGCCCGAGGCCTCAAACTATTGATTTCCTGATGATGTCCTCTTAGGATGACGAATTTCTTTTTTTCCCTCTTTTTCTTTCCTTCATTGCAAGCGCTGGAACGTTCCATCAGCTGTCCCATAATCCCATTTGGACACTCATGGAAGATGACTGGACCTGTCATCATCAAGGTTACAAGGTCATAAGGGTCAAAAGGGTCGCCATATTAAGAGACAAAGTGAAAGAGGTATTATTGTAACTGAATTACGCCTGAGATCAAGGTTATCTTTAACTCCTTTTGTCTTAAATATGACATGCTCAAACTAAGCTAAAAGTCACACACACCAGTGATGTTTTAGGTCTGAACTGAAAGATGCAGGTTCACATCCCTACGGCAATCACCTGGATGCCTCCACACAGTCTACAGCTTTCCCAGTCTAACATTTAAACAAACAAACAACCTTGACATAAACAAAAACCAATCCTGGCTAATCATCTGATACCCATAATGCAGTTCAGGGGTGTTCAGACCTCCAGACTTACACAGCGTCCAAAACCGCTCACTACTCACTACATAGAGCGCTATATACTGAGTCTACCATTTTGTAGCGCTGTCCGAATGTGTAGTGAGAATTGTAGTACCCTATGTAGTTCACTCGAAGCATCCAACAAGGCAATCGTGAAAAGCAGGGTACAACCGATGCACCCTACATCGACTGACTGAGACCATCATGCACTGTCTCATGAAAGCAGGCAAGTCTTCACAGGCCAGTCAGAGGCAGATGTTCTGGCATTTGTTTATGCACGAGAGATAAAATATTACGAATATCCGGCGCATAATTATGTAGCAGCGTAACATCCAAATAGTGTCCGAAATGTATCAACAGCTGTCTGCCCGTATCCCCTCGTGAGTGTCCTATGTACCAAACACTATATAGTGAGTCGGGAGCAGTGAGTACGGAGTGATTTCATACACAGTGTTAGACCAGCCTCTGCACGTTCTGGATCTCGACCTGCTCTAACACAACCGATTCAGCACATCAATTAGCTATCGAATCCTTTCATTAGCTGAATCAGGAGCAACACAACAGGGAGCGATCTAAAGTATGTGGAGCTATGGGCCTCCATGAGCAGAATTTTAGTCCTTGTGCTCCAAGACTCCGAGCAGATCTGAATAATGTTGTTTAAATGTATTCAGAACGTGAAGGTATTCCTTTGAATTGGTTAATTCTAAGCGTGAACGTGTCAGACTCGATCTGGGTTTTCAACTCGTACAGACTTCGAAATGCATAACATCTTACAGCATCCTACTGGGTCATCGTTGGCTCAGATGTTTTATGAGTTTGCATAAAGAGGATGTTGTTGGTTTCTTTTTACGAAGTTTTCTTTTTATGGAGTTTATGAAGCATGCAGCCATCATTAAAGAGAAGAACACCATGAACATCTAGTGCTCAGACTGTTTCTCTTCTCTCCTCTTGAGTGACATTTGGACTTCTTTTCTCCTGAAGACCACAGACCAAAACTCACCCCCTTTCACTTGCTGCGAAACAGGAGAATGTAAACCAGAGATTCCATGAAAACAGTCATAATCTACGCGGTCATAATCTATTCCCTCTAATGCAGACACCTCTGTTATGTCACAGAATCAAAACAAGGTTCCCTGGAGTCACGGTGTCGTATCAAATTGTAGTAATATGTTAAGTGAGGTCGAGAGGTGAAAGTTCCAAAAAAATAATTGGGCAAAGCTAATTAAAAACAATGTCAAGCGCTTTCAATGCTTCTCTTCGTTTTTTTTTCCCCACAAAATGGTCAGTGACTGTCAAGCTCCAAAACTGTAAAAACTTCATTAGTTAAGTTTACTCAAATTCTTTTGAGTGAAACAACTGCCTCCAGTCATCTGTGTTATTAAATTTACTTAAGTATTTTAATTCATTTCCATTTCTAATGCTTAGGTAACTTCAAAAATAAGACTGAAAAAAAAATCACTTTCCTCATATGAGCTGAGTAAATACAGCTAAATAAGACTTGATACAGCAAAACAGTGGTTGCGTAATTTTTTTTTATTTACTTTTTTTTTTTTTTTTTGTGCATGTGCAAATGAAGTTTGTTAATCTTCTCCGGGGTTGTGCTCAGCCAAGCCGTGTATAAAATGACAGCCAAGGTCACACGGCTCCAAGTGTGAAGGACAAAGTGCGTACGTTAGCCTTCAGCACACCTCGGCAGGTAATTGGCTGATTAAAGTGAGTTGATTGGCTGGCCAGGTTTCTGGGACTTTAATCAGTTTCTGATTGAAAGGTTGTTGTTGTAAAACCCATTTGGCCATAACAGACTTGTTGGAATGCCTTCTCATTTCTTTAGTTTAGACTGGGCACAGGAGGTCACAGACGAGACAGTTGTCGGAGCTTATAAAAAAACAAATCCTAAAACTCCCTAAGTGACGAAGCTTCAGCTACTCAAGTGTAACTGTTTGCAAATATATGGGCATGTGTGTGAGCAGCTATGAATGAGAGGAACAGCGAATGCCTGGTTATCAGTATAAAGTCCATCTGCTGTCAAACTAGGTCTTCTGTCTTAGCATCTTAAGTCAGTTGCGATAAAGATTTCAAATAAACATGCCTTATAACACGAAATCAGCTGAAATATGAACTGCCCCCCCTCCGCCCCCCTTTTTTTTTAACCTCACGTTCTTTTGTTCCAAAAAGTTTCATGCAAAGTGGAGACGCTAGGTTATGACGGGGTGGCGGTGGCCGGAACATCTCCAATTAAGGTATGTAAATCCGTCGCAAATGTTAGCTGTCGATAATGATCTCTCATTCTAACTGTCACTCATTCTCTCTCTTTTTCAATCATTCTCTACCCATCTGTCACTCTTTCTCACTACCCCCACCCCGGCCCAACCGGAATGCAGAGTGAATAGACCATGCTCCAGAAAGCAAATTAGACATCTTTACATTACGATCTCTGGGAAGCGGTTCACAGATTCAGACAGGCGTACTCTACCGCCGAATGAGCAATGAGCCTTGCGACGAACAAGACTCGACCGTTAGAATCCGGGGCCTCCACTTAGCGTTTTATTCTTCCGGGAACCTGCGGGCAAGGATTCTTTATGGCGCTTCCAGGTCTGCAGCCAGGCGTTAGTCTCATTCCGAGCGCAGCGGCGACGGAGCAAAAGGGACCTGTCGTAGGAAAAATGAGGCTCTCGTATCCGTTCGTTATTCATTCCGCCTCTCCTCTGGAACAAAAAAAAAACGGGACTCGGGCATGCAGACTGATTGAGATAATACATTTGGAGTGTTAGTAATACCACCTTAAGTGCCTCTGGAGGAGTGCGGCAAATTAATAGCCTCTGTGCCTTTCCATTGCAAGCAATTACATTACACTCTGATTTATGAAACAACAGGCGCAAATGGTATGGTAACCTTGAGTCTGAAAAACGCAACTGAACTGTGCGTTTTTTCCGTTAAAAATTTTGTGGGCAGTTAGGGGAGCTCTGAAAGAGACTACTTACTGTGATCAACGAATTAACCTTTAGGTATTAATGCTCCCAGTTTTATACAGCTTTGGGACCAAATATGGGTTTTTTATTAACACTTATTTTATTTATTCCTTTTTTTTTAATTCAGCACGACGACAACAACAACAGCATGCAGAGAAGTGGATTCAATCGCAGTACACTTCAACATCACCTCTTCTGAAAGTAAATTCATCATTTCATTTCACTCCAGAATTCTCTGCCACATGCGAATCGGCGATGTGCCTAACGAATGCAGGAGTGGAGAGGAGAACAAAGCCCGTCACCTTGTACAAAGAGCCGCGAGCTGTTTCTCTTGATCCTGTAACTGCGACATTGCCCGGGTCAACCGGGCCTCCTGCTGGGTATGTAAAACAGGAATTTCGGTGAATAAACAGGTGATTCAGAATCTAGTCTCTCTCTCTCTCTCTCTCTCTCTCTCTCTCTCTCCTGGCTGTTTGCCTCTGTGATGTGCTGTGAGGTAATCCAATGCTAGCACGACATAAAACTCAGTGAACCAGAACATGGTCAGACGGTTGCATAAGTCCTTAATTGATTGCTTTCTTTCCTTGACATTTGGAGCCATATTAAAATACTACTACAGAATCGCAACTTGATCTAATTCATGGAAAATTAAGGATACAGCATGAAAATACAACTTGATACCAAAGCAGAACTTTGCATTGACTTTGAAGTGATATGAAAGTCCACGTTAATCTATAGGCTTAGTGTAATTAGCGTATGGTGAGGCTGATAAAGACGAACTATGTAAGCTGTTCTGCTCGCGCAGAGAAGGCCCCTCGGAAGAGTTATTGGCTTTGAACAATTAATTACGATTATGTAAAAATCAGTAGAGTTTATGGTCAGCATATTTTTAATTCGTGTCTGAGTTTACCACATGAAAAAGACCGTGTTCAGCCTCTCTGGGAGACGGATGTCACTATTTTGTTGGTATCAATAACAACGTGCGTTCCAACTATAGCAGGCCTTTGGTCTATGCCGTAACGTCCTGTCAACCCACATCAGATTCCTCAACCTTTGAAAATTCCCTTAAGATATTCGAAGCCACTTTCATAGTCGGTATGTAATCGACAATGACTCTCTTGATCAGCTCGCTGGCCACACTGCCAGGGGACGTGAGCCGAGGGAACAACAAATGCGTTTGACGGACGTTTTGGATGATTGGCCTCTCTGTTGCTGGAAATCGCCACGAGCGCATGAGAACCCGAAACAGATTAAAACGGAGCGCCGTTTCCCCGTGGCTTAAACAGTTTATGACAGGCTGTAGTCATACGGTATCGTCTGGGACTCGAGCGTCTGCATGAGCCGCCTTTCACTTTTGGAGCTGTCATTTTTAGACCGGGGGTGTCAAAAATCTTGACATCGGACGGCAAAGACTCTGTCGCGCAGTAAATGTTTATCTTTGGCTTTTCATGCATTTAGGTAGGCTACGTCGGGCGCAAGGCCGTCTGACTTGTGGTTTAGTCGCTGCGAAGTGCGTTTCCATTATAAAAGGTAACGAGGTGCGGATTGGGGTTAGACTCCCCATCCGCCTCCCGTAATACCTCGGGGCGCGTGGTGCTGAATTTGGAATTACGGTGTGATAGCGGCCGGCGAAGCTGCTTGTCTGTCGCAAGATGTTGAGTCTTGCTATGCTGCAGCAAGAGCAGTGAGAGAACTCGTCAGTACACACACACACACACACACAGAAGAGGAGGAGGAGGAGGAGAGAGAGAGAGAGACTGTACATTAATAACTGAACTTTCAGTGTTTAAGCGTTAAGAGCGGCACTCCAGTCTTACCTCCTCAACGAAGATGACTCATTCCACTCCTGAATATTTTATATCTATTTACTGGTCACCATGGTAATAAGAACAACTTTAGTGGATGCCATACCTTTCCTCAAGACTGTCCCATTTCTCCAGCACACAAACGGCCATAAAACGAACCGTAACTCATGCGTTAGCAGCACCGAAAGCAGACTTCTCATAAAGGCAGTATTTTCACAACAAACAGCTTGATTAAGACCGCCATTTGTAAGTTATTCGTTAAAATGCGCTCGGCGAGTTGCCATGGGTGAGGATAACTGCGCACCTTTAAAGCCATGGTTCAGCCAGTGTGTCGAGGATTTTACAAATCTATGTACATACATGTGTGCTGCGTGCGTTGCATTTTCATAACGTAGTGTAATACATTGTGTACATGCTATATCTTATCAGTGCTCAGTTTGAAAAATAGTCTACTGCTCACAGTGTGTTTTAGTCAGTATGGAAATGTGTTGTGTGTACAAATCCTCCTTCAAAATCCTATGTGTTTGTTTGTTTGGTTGGTTGGTAGGTTGGTTGGTTGGTGTTTTTTTTTTTTATTCCAACTGATAAAGATACCCACAAAGCAGCAGAAGGACTAAATTTGCATTTTGAATCCCAATCCTAATCTGAGAATCACCAGGCTGGAAAGAAACACACATAACCTTTTTTTTTTTTTTTTTTTTTTTACTCCACGCTCCGACATGTTCGGCTTATTCAGATGAACCAGGCCTGAACTAACACGGCTTCGGCCCAGCCGCGGAGTGACAGGCCCGAGCCGCAGGGAGAGATCCCTCCACCTCCACATGTAAATGTAAATCATAAGAGACCCAGCGCTGAGAATGGACCAGCCAACTGTAACGTCGTCCAACGTGCGACCTCCCCGACCCCTGAATCGCTCGCTCTGTCTCTCTCCTCTTATATAAACACACAAAGAGGCTATACATTGCCGGCTTCCCATGTGAGGCTTTTTCTTTTTCATGTGTGAGAGAATGGATCTCAGGCTAGATAAAAACAAGCCAGGCATACAGTGCTACACTGAACATTTCTTTTGAGTTTGTCTGTCACTGTCTGTAGCCTGCAATAAATGAAGGTTTTAAAGCTATAAAGCTATAAAGCTTTAAATGCACTGGAGTTGAACATTTCAACATTGTGTTTCATCCTTTTTTGTTCTTGTTGTTGTCCAACCACCCCCCCCCTTTTTACTTTTCCTTTTCCACTCTGCTTTAGCCCCTTAGCATGTGCGCTAGCTCAAAGTTCACTCCTCCCCTTGGGAACAAACTGGCACTTCAGGCTGGGCTTGACAAATTAGCATTAGCACATGAGTCAGGGTGATGTTCAGGGAGGGTCACAGATTAATTACCACAGAAAGACTGAAGGGGCCAGCGCAGATGTCCGGAATGGTACCCATTGAGATGATGAAAAGGGGCGGAGATGGATCTCCAATTTCGCGTTAGCCTTGTGCCGCGTGCTCATGCTAAACCAGTGCCGCGTGCTAACATTAACCCAATCCATCTTTGATCAATTCCTGGCCATCCAATTTAACCCAGGCAGTGATTCCCATCGACCCAATGAGACGTGAGCTGGAAACCCCCAGTTTTTGATTCAGAATATGAATGTTAAATGGAACATCATCTAAAAGCCCTACCCCCCCCCCCCCCCCCAAAAAAAACCTCGCAGATATGACATTTGATGAGATTGTCTTTTTTTTTCTTTTACCCCCCAAAAGCTGGATTGAATCAATGATCAAAACACTGCAGACACTTCCAAAATTACTACTGAGGAATATTGAAAAATTTGCATTTTTTTGCCGTATACCACTTACATTATCAAGATTAAAAAACGTCAGCGGTTAGTTAAAAATGTGTGTGGCTATTTTAAAAGACAGCTTCAAAACATTGCACACAGAAAACCGTCCAGGCTATGCGCGTATTGATTAGTGCAGGGAAAACCTGCCTTCTTCAAACTACTCATAAACATTTAATAGCTGGTCCTTACTGCTGAACAAAAACAAAGACCAGGATGTGAACATGCTTTCTCTTTCTTTGCTCCATGTGTCATGTTTATTACTCTGTGTGTGTGTGTGTGTGTGTGTGTGTGTGTGTGTGTGTGTGTGTGTGTGGTATGGGGGGGAGGGGGGTGCTGTTGGATAAACCTCATCCCCTCTCTCATCTTCACCTGTCTCTCCAACCATCTGATTCTCCTCGCTTGGGATTTTTTCACCCATGAGTACATAGTTACCAAACACGCCGACCCTCTTGAACCGTAGCCGCGGATGCTCTTTCACTCTCAGGAATATCTCTTGACACCTCCCATAAGCCTTTTCACTCTTCCGTAACCAATCACGTCCCTGAATCTGTCTCAGTTCATATGTCACACACCCTTTTGAATACTTATGAAGCCTTTTCACACCCAGGTGTTGTAAATGATATTTGTGTTCTAATTAAAAAAAAACAAAAACAAAAACGAAAGTATTTTAAATTCCACATGCAGAATTACTGTAAATGAACAAGCGGTAACTAGAATATTCTTCGGGGTATTCAGGCATATGTTGGCCAATATTTGTTCTTCGTTTGTTTTGAATTCGTAAAATGTACAGCAGAGAGAGTAATTCTCATATTCACTGTACTGTAGATACTGTTACAGCGTTAGGGATCCTCTCTGTGATGGTGCCAGCACGATGAGCACGGTTGCTGGGGGACTGCTGACATGAAGGCAAAATGTAGGATCAAAGCCTCTCTAGATGAGTACATGTCTGGACAAAATGCCCATATTGCATCGTAATCAGTGTATCGCAAAGCAAAGCATCAGATTTTTTTTTTTTTGTACTTTGAAATACAGAGAATGGAGTATAAGCTCTGGCAATGAAGCCTCAAAAGTAAGCCCCCCCCCCACCCCCCGGAGGCTCCATTCTAATTCTGGCCAGTCGTGTGCCTACATTAGGACTGTGCAAAATCTGCCTGGCAATCTGCGGGGGGGTGAGGAGGGGGGAGAAAAAAAAAACAAAAAAAAAAAAGCTTCAATTATCTTCTCGCACACTATGGACCACAAAGGCATTACAGCTCTTTGGGAGTTGTGTCTAGCCTCCATCCAGAATTGTGCAACATTTCCAAATCAATTAAGGTTTTAATTAATGAAAGCCAACACCTGTAGCACCAAGCGATTACCTCGGGACATTGACAAATGTCACAGGGAAATTAATTATGGAGAAAAAAAAAAAAAACAGCCCCTCATCCAACTCATTCACAAACAGCCTGTAGCGAAGCGGACTTACCGATCAGGTGATCACGATCCCACTGAATTAGTTTCTTTTAACTGTGAAATGCACTCTGTAACTGGCCCGAGATATCAGCAATTTACCCAGCACTGATCATGCTAACAATATATCTCTGTTATTTTTCCTTTCTTTAACTGATTGATTGATTGATTGAACGTGTTGATGATGTAAATGTTGACGGGGAGCATGGCCTAAGGTAATGTGGCAATGCCATGTGACCGTTCCCCAAACTCCGCTCTGATTCTGATCTCACACCACTTCCGTATAGAGCGGTCTCACATTGTAGGAACACGGTGATACACATGCATGTGTATGCAGTAACTGATTTAAAGTAAATATTAAAGTTTGTTTGTTTGTTTGTTTTTCAAACTTCTAAACGTAGAAACTAACGTACGTCAAAGACTCTAACACATTCCTAATCATGATACACACGGTTCTGGTACTTCTAGACCAATATTCTGTGAGGTTGTGGGTGACTCTACTCCCAGTTACAGTATTTAGACTACTGAAAGTCATGTACTAGTCTCTTTACCCTCCGAGTCAAAAGTTCTATTGTTTTAATGTCAGTAATACACTGTACAAATTGAGACTGTTTTCTAACCATAGCCTGAGGTGAGGATAATCACGCTTACAATACGTCTAAAATAACTCCTGCCAGAGGAAAACCATCAATTTTCAGTCGGCGAGCAATTAAAAAAAAAAAAAAAGAAAAGAAAGAAAATGAATTTGACTCAAAGCTAAAGTGCTTTAAAAGCCTTCACAGCTTACAGTATATTTCCAAATCAATATTTCATTAACTGGACAGGTGCGGCGTTCTCTATCCAAGTTTTATGTGTGTGTGTGTGTGTGTGTATGTATGTATGTATGTATGTATATATATAATCATTATATATATATATATATGTGTGTATATATATATATATATATATATATATATATATATATATATAATGATTTGTTTCTCTTATATTTTTTTATATAAAGACATTAACTTAAATTATTTTTCATTTAAATTGTTTTTTTAATAAAAAAAAAACTAGACAACTGATGTTATGTTTTGAAGGCTTTTTACAGAAAAACTCATTTGAACGATGCTCTAGCACAAGATTTTCCTTGCAATCAAACAACTGCAACGTTTTTCAAACGTTTTGAATGTTTTCTTCTCATTCTTGGTAAGCCAAGGCTTTTAAACTTGAGAAACAAACTGAAAAACAATCAAACCAAAAAAAGGCTCTTCCGCTCAGAAGTTTAACGTGTACGGCGACCAGTTCAGCCTTACTGCTCCATCTCTAAAATGAACACACAAAGAAATTACATTCTACTGTCTATACAGGATTCGATTACTACAGGCAGGCTGTATTAAAACCACGCAGTCGTGCCAAATTCCAACAGTGACACCTACAGACTATCTGAGCTACGTGCTGACTAGCCTTTAAAATAATATATCAGTGAAATTGTGACTAGTGCACTCATGTTCAGGTAGAAATATCGTTGACAGCTTCATTTCTGAGTGAAAATTAGACTATTGCTCATTTTTGTAGTGCCTACCATCCTCCGATATATTTATGACGGGTAAAAAAAAGTCTATGAAGGTTCTTCAGGACACTCTCTCAGCGAGGGATTAAAAATGTTTAATGCAATACTTGCCTTTGAATTGTCTCAGAGATGTCAAGAACATCTTTTCTTCAACAAGCTCTTCTTTTTTTTAACAAGTAGCACTTTTTAAAAAGTTAACAAAAAAGGCCAAAAAACTACAGGTTCTACTTGTCAAATGGTTGTGATTGAGCCAGTGGACAAATTCTCTCTCCATTTGTCTGTCCACACAGGTCTGAATGTGCATCACACAACACAGATGCACTCTCTGCTTTTCTACTGTTAAACATTTGGTATGAGCTGACGAGATGAATTATGTGAAGAGATGGTAACATATCATCATGGGATGTAATACATGGTGACATTTTTTTCTTTTTACAAAGCCTGTTATGTTTGTGATAAAACATTTGCCGTTCGAAACACATATTGGAGTTTGTTTGTAATTCAGACTTTGCTCAGTGTAAGCAGCACCAAAGAAAA
The DNA here is from genome assembly GCF_902362185.1 of Chanos chanos. Taxonomy (NCBI): domain Eukaryota; kingdom Metazoa; phylum Chordata; class Actinopteri; order Gonorynchiformes; family Chanidae; genus Chanos; species Chanos chanos. Next base: position 13,894,946 of record NC_044510.1, read on the forward strand.
GTTCTCTCTCAAATTTTCAAAGTCAAAAGCAGTCGCAGGCTAAGGAAAAAGGCCAAAACAATATTTCGGAAATCGTATGTCGAGATGGAAGGACTCCTTTTCATGTTGAGGTAGCGCTTGGTGAAAGAACACGATGAAGCTTCAGTCCAAATGCAGAGAGAGTTTTAGCCTGGGCCTCTGTTTTGACCCACGAGGGAAGAATAACATGTACTGAAACTTGGGGTCAAAGGGGTCCAGCAATATATTTTATTTGTAAGCTACCATCATTTGTAACTGTCTATCCACCAACTGGAAAATAAACATCTGGGGCTGTTTTTTTTTTTTTTTTTTAGAATAGTGTAGAACTCTGTTAAAAAAAAAAAAAAAAGAAAAAGGCAAAAGAAAAAGAAAAAAAAAGTTTAACAACAAAAATACTGATGCATCAGTTTTATAAACCTTGACATCAATTAAAACCCAATGAAATTCAGTTAGAAGAGGTGTAGCCCAGAGAGCACCTAGCGCTGTTGTTCTAAACGCAGACGACTTGGTGCTTTTTCTTGTCGTAAATAATGTAACACTTCTACAAATCAAAGCATTTTTCTGTAGTTAACGCCAAACTCCCACTGTACCTCACACATCTAGATGACCCTATTGGCTGGTGTGCATATAACAGAATGTATGCATTATTGAGTTGCACCGAGGGCTTCAAGGACTGACGGCTGGGAGCCAGCCAAATAAGTAACTTTGGCTCTTTCTGCCCGGCTGGAAACATTTAGACATAAGTTATTTATGGTCTTACTTCATACACATCCAAGAACACACATGTTACAAGGACCTGATTGGTCGTGAAGCGCTTGTCTCCTGTTACGTGACAGCATGTAAAGAGGAATAAACTTTGACGTCGTCCCAGAACAGCGAGGATCAGGGGGGAATGAAGAACCAGCGAAAACAGATTTCGTTTAAATTAAATATGATGGAGACGAGTGACATTTCTTTCGAATCTGGAGGTAAAAAAACAGAACCTCAGAGACTTAGCTTGGCATGTCCTCCCATAAACTTTCCCCATGAAAAGATGCAAGATTAAACAGTTCATGACACAAACAAACACACTGCATAAGCAGCCTGATAGCTCATCTTTTTCAAATCCATACCAATATCCATCTACAAACCAGCAGGCTGCCCTTCCCTACATATAGTTGTGTGTGTGTGTGTGTGTGTGTGTGACACGCTCACATTTTATGGCCTGTACGACGTTAGCAAAAGCTCAGTGACTGATAGGACTCCGCAGAGCGACAATGCAATGCTCAGTAGCGAGGCCATAATCGATTTTTGAGAATTCATAAGCAACCGTCAAAATCAGAATCACCTCATTTTGTTCTCATATTGTGCTGTTGTCCTTAATCTGTTGTAAATTTGTCTAAACGCTGTCTGAACTAGCAACATTTAATTGTTAACGAAAGGGAGTATGTGTGTGCGTGCGTAGAGAGAGAAGAGAACAGAAGCTCCTCGCGCTGTGGCAGCATGTTTTGCGCGGCATGGGAATAGACCAGGGGCTCGAACCTGAAATTGGGGGCACTTGTCTGCTGAAATTGGGGCCAGGAGATGGCATTTGATTTGAACAACAGACTGCAGGTAAGCACGCCAAGGCTCAGCATGCCGGCTGGGCTCTCCTCACACAAAGAACACGGAACTGTGACGAAATTAGCGGCACTGAGCTAACGCCAGCCCATCACCGCGAAGCAGACTAACCTTTCACGGAGAAAGAGCACGGCATCAAGAGACAACCAGAGATTTTAACTACGACTCAGTAAATAATTCTGCTTTGCATTAAATCGAACGAGTTATGGAGGCCGCGGGTATTCGCCACGACCGGTTTGAGAAGCAGCAAAGCCGAGAAATTTTACAGAGGGATTAAGTTTGACGAAGCTTAACACTCAATGCGACAACATTCCCTGAGCGTAGCGCACTTTATTTATAGAAAGACCTGGACACACATCTCCCTCAGACGCTTTGTGAATGTAATGGAGCAAGAATAAGACTTCACCCAAAGGCACACGTGGCTTTGTCCACTGCTTAGCAGCACATCTGTTCAGTCCAGCCAGGATCATCAGAAAGAGGCCTGGCGAAGGACTGCTTCACACTTTTAGCACATATTACGCGTGTTGTCTTTTGTGTGGAAACCTTTGACACTACAGATTTTAAATAGCATGTGAGCAGAAAAGCTTCATCTGTAAAAATCTGTTTTTACACAAATGGAAACATGCCAGAATGACTCCACAGCAACCCAGGTATAAACAACACTCTTCGTCAGATGTTTTCACCGATCAGTGAATTTCATATTTAACACGGTATCACACATAAACGAGAGCTGCTGAGGTACCATGAACCAGATCAATAAAAACTACAATAACGCACTGACTTTAAACATATTATTCCTTTATTTATTACTTATTTACATGTACCCAGCCATCCCTAACTTAATCACATTACAAACAACATCACAACGAACAGATGACCGTGCGGTTCTTCAGTTGGTCCACGTACTCCTTTGCCAGGTCAAAGCCCGTGGTTTGATCCTGCTTCGGTGGAGGCCCCTCGACCAGCTTCACGAAATAATGGCAATTCACTTTGTCCATGATGCCAAACATGCCCCTGCCATGGTAACGGATGCGTTTCAGGTACTTGCCCTTGCCCGAGAAGGATTCGGCTGAGGAACAGGTAAGGACAGGGTAAATACAAAGCAGTGAACTCCTGTGATAGTGGGACTTTTTTTTTTTTTTATGAATGGTGTTTGGACAGTACATTAGCTAAACACAACTAGGTCACTGAAAACAAGAGCAAACATTTCATTCATCCATTTACGCGGTAAAAAATAAACAGATGCAGTTCAGTTCCTCAATGCTACACCATAATTGGACGATTAAAGAAAATGGAAACATTAAAATCCCGGATTGGGCTCTCGTAATTTACAACACGCTGAAAAGCAGTGGATTTCAGACTCCGCGGCAGATTCCTTTGTGTGAGAGGACTCTAATTTAAAAGATACACTCTGGTCTGTACAGAATTTAAAGAGTACTCACCAACGTGCAAATTGGATTTATACTCAACGTTGTGATTCTTAACGGCCATTTCCTGGGCTTCCAAAAGGACCTGAAACACACAGGATTTTATCAGCGGCTCAGGGCGCCCTAGTGGTCACCAACAGCAACTGCAGCAGTGTCTTACACACTGTACACACATTGAATAAAAAAAAAACAAAACCCTCCAACATATTTCGTGAGTATTTGCTGCTGTACCTCTTTGATCACTTGAGCTCCCTTTTTATCGTTGAACTCGAGCTGAGCAAGTGCTTGGTCGATCGTCATGCCTCTGATCTGTTTACACAATGTGCAAAAAAAACAAACAAACAAAAAAAGACAACCTCTAGGTTCTGAATACACGGATTTAAACGTTATCAGATTAGACGATGACCTGTATATGCAAACCTGCAAGTGCAAACATATATTTATAACAAATATATATTTATAATTAAACACATGAGCACAAAAATTCGGAGGCAGGCGGTAGCAGTACAAACACTACTCCCTATTAGAGTTCAGAGACAGAGACACTTATTCATGTTGTGTTAATCTTTGCAGTATGTAATAAACATCCAGTATGATCAAATGTGCTTTTGATATTGCATATTTAAATGCTGGGACCCTTTTTCCCCCCGAAGTTCACTGAACTTTTTTTTTCCCTAATGTGCATACATAGAGATACCGCTGCCCACACTGGCCAGTCACATTAGTGGTATTCAACCTGCCGACACTTCCATAGCTGGTTCTTCCCACTTCACACCCACCCCGCACTGACTGTGGTAAAATGTGAGAAATTATACCTTTGTTATTGAAGATATCACTCACCAGCTTTGCCAAGTACCACATCTTGTCTTTGCTATACTTTATCTGTCGTCTGCAGTGATATATCTCCTGTTTGACCCAAACGTAGCACAAGCACAAAATATTATCATTAACGTAACACCAACACAAAAAAGGATATCCAAACATGCCTCCTCCAAAGACATATTAATAAAATATACATCTACTGATTGTCCAAAGAATCGATCACACAAATTCGTAAGCATTATCAAAGACATTTTGAAAAATGTCACGTAGTTCTGGAAACAAAATGGTAACGGTAACTCACAGCTGGTCTGCGCGGCTCATCTTTCGTCTGCGGTGGATACAAAATGCGATTTTTTCTCTCCCACTGTCTACCGTTCAGCGCTGCAGAGGCATGAAGACAGGACGCTTGGGATAACGCCTGACCTGGACGGAGCAAACTGGAGAATATACAAAGAAATTAAGAAAAGACAACAGTGAAGCGATGAACTGAAGAAAATCAGGCGTGGAAATAGTGGCCTTATAGAAATGCTATTCTTACTTGTAGTGTTGCCCATTTGCTTTGACATGGAGCTAGTTAGCTAACAGGCTAATTAGCTTACAGACATAACCCTGTATTGCATGTTAGGTTTCATGCCTACCTTGACTGAATCTGTCCAATAAAGCGCCTGAAGTGTGAGAGACCTGCAAGTTTATTCAACAGAAAATACAATTTAATTACTCTGCACAAAGGAAGCGGAAAGTAATTACTTATTTTGCTATATAAATGACATTGTAATTTCTGTCTTACCACCCCCTGTCAAGGCGGAGGTCGCCATGTTTAACACAAAACGTTTTGCTTTACGGCAAAGTCGCGAAGATAAAATTAAACGTAAAACGGTCTTGCGAATTAACACCAATGAAGTTGGGGCTGCTGTTCTGATCAAAATAATTTGGAGATAAACTACAACAATTTCCTGTTAAAACTGTAATTTCGTAACCAAATTATGACCAACAACTCAATTTAACTCAATCAAGTCTACTAGTTCAGTCAAGTCCTTCTCGCGCCCCGTACTTTTTTTCGACAGTTCGTGTTGGCAAACGGCAATCGCACTGTTGTCGTTGCGGCATGGATGGTTGAAAGTGTAAATGCATGTTAAGTAGACATTCACATGATAGCTTTGAACGTGACACTGTTCTTTTCGATCACTTTAGTAATACTGTTTCTTCGAAATGCACGAACGACTTCTTCCAGCCTCTCCCAATTGGTACTGTTCGCGATGCAGCGACACAAACATTAACGGTATTCTAGGATTTGGAGCTAAAAACACTATCTATTTGGCCAAAGTAACCCCGGCATCATCAACGATTGTAGGTAAGTATGCAATCATAAATGTGTTTTCCGAGTTCGACAAACACAAAGGCACTATATCCAATGCGTAATAGCATGTAAGCACTGTATTCTAATAGCCGTTGTCTTCCACAGGTGAACTAAGTGGCCACAAGGAAAGAGTTTCTGGTTTTGCCTTTTCCCAGTATGCTGGTCAAGAGAACCTGTGCGTCAGCTCCTCTGATGATGGGACGGTTAAAATATGGGATATCGACCAGAGAGCTGTGTTAACAGAGCACAGAACTCACCAGGTAAGCCGAGAACAATTTCAGAATTCATGTTTCGAGTTTATTCAGAACCCAAAATCACTATTTAAAGTCTCATAGGGCTTTACATGCCCAACACAAACAAGACAGGATGGCACCCCCCTGACTTAATCCTCATCGCGGGCAAGAAAAAACTCCCCCAAAACCCAGATGTAATGGGGAGAAACTGGGAGAAATCACGAGAAGGACCACAGACTTTTTCTCATACATGGATATTTTTTGATTATATGAAATAGCTATTCAGTAGTTTGCGTATACATTGATATTACTGTGCGGCATCTTCCTCAGCTTTGTCTCTCTGTTCTCGTCATTTCTACAAATTGCGATACGTTTTGACCAGAGGTGAATACGTGACTTGTATGACAGTTATCGTAATCTGTGTCTCGTTTGTACAGAACACCATCTCAGCGGTCCACTGGTCTCCCGTGGAGAAGAGTCTGGTCGTGTCTGGGGATGAGAAAGGCATCGTGGTTTGCTTCTGGCACAGCAGGAATGACGTCCATAGTTTTTTCCCCGAACCCAGAACCATCTTCTGCCTCTCCTGCTCTCCGCACAACGAGAACTATGTCGCAGTGGGGTAAAAAAAAATCTCAGATATCTTTAAATCTTAAAACTATATTATGGCGTTACCATTCTGATATATTCGTTTTAAAATAAGCCGTTTCACAAGTGCTAGGTTTAGCAAGTAAGTCTCTGATCTAACTAAACATTTGACAGCATTATCACGGACTTGTCGGATGAAACCTTTGGAGATCAGTTGTGTGTCTAATTCCTTCTGACCTGGGATCAGTTTTTGCACTTCATAATTCTAATCAGTTCTAGGTCCTGAAGGAACCGGATCCTAGAGCAGCGCTGTTGTTCCGACAGTCTCTCTCCAGATTAAAGCTCTGTTGGCGATGCTTAATGCAGTGTCCTAAAAATCTCACGTTGTGTCTGTCCCTGGCTGATTCAGCTGAAACATTGTGTTTGAACCCAAAGCTACAAGGACGGGATGATTGTGCTCATAGACGTCAGTAAGAAAGGCGACGTTATCCATCGACTCCGGGGACACGATGACGAGATCCACGCCCTGGCCTGGTCTCCCCAGCCCCACGAGGAGGTCCTCTACAACCGAACGGAGGAGAACACGGGTATCAGACCGACCCACTGCACCGCAGACTGATAGCACTGAATTTAAAAAAAAAAAAGCACCTGCCCAGCTTGGTTTTAAAGGGGAAAAGGCCGTAATGTGAAATTCACTAAGTAATATTTTTCCTTCAGTTGTCCGTGATGTTCCAGATCTGAACGTGACGAAGCCGCTCTTTCGCTGTGTTATACTTGGATATGAAAACTAAGAACGTAATATAGTGAAATTGAATCTGAATAAAACAGCCAGAGTGCTTTTACATGTAACTGGTAAATATAGACTCCTGACAGAGATTGCTTTCGCCTGCTGTTAGTCCAATTCGTTTTCCTCTCTCTTCTCTAAGACTGTCCTCTTAGTCTTCCCTCGTTTTTCTGTCTTCTTTTCACCTCTCCGTCTTCCTCTTCCACAGAGGTGACTAATGGGGTCGGTGATGGGGACGGGACGGGGTGTTACTTGGCCTCCGGCAGCCGGGACCAGACCGTACGGATCTGGAGCACCGCCAGAGGAAAAGGTTCTGAGAACTGTTTATATCACCACACATAAATCTGAATGTTTGGTAAAAATAATAATAATAATAATAATAATAATAATAATAATAATAATATACTGTTGGAGCTGGCAGAAAACTCATTTCAATCGAATAGCGTATTGTTTCTCCGGTATAAAGTGAGATTTTCTCTGTTGTGTACAGATGGAAAAGTCCTGTAAAAGTAAAGGAGGAGTTTGTAGATTAGAAATTCAGCAGTGATGAATTTTAATGAAAAGTTCACCGACATATTTCTGTCACATTCCCCCCCCGGCAGGCGTCATGACCCTAAAACTGCCCTTCCTGAAGAGACGGGGGGCGGGGGCGGACCCAGGAGTGAAAGAGAGGCTGTGGCTGACTGTTCATTGGCCCAGGGGACGGCCCAATCACGTCGTGTCCAGCTGTTTTGGGTAGGAAATGTTTGTTTGGTTAGTGCTCCTGAATTGGTTAAACGTGCTATGAAATGTTTTAACGGGTTTGCCTCATGGATCCGGCATTCGGACAGTACGACAAGTCATAGAAATCAGTCAAGCAGCTGCAAAGAAAGGAGAGGGTCCCCACCAAAAAGGCTCTCCCACACTCCACTTCCAACAATCTCACATCAGTGCCCACACTGCAAGACAGTGTGTGGTTCCAGAATTGCTCTCTTCAGTCATTTGAAGACCCACATTAAGGACCCCCAGGGAGCACCATCATATTCAGCTTCGAATGGTCCCCGACAACGATGAGAAACCAGGAATAGGAAAGCCATTGGATGTGTCTGAAATAAAAAAAAAAAACGAGTTTTGCTTCATCCTGAAGGATTCCAAACCACGCTCTTACACCCTCCAGTCAAAAATGTTCCTTCAATCGAAACGAGACCTGTCTTGGTTTTTTTTAGAGCACAGTGTTTAAGCCTTGTGCTGGGTAAAAGTGCATTCTGGTTAATATGCTGATTGTTTTTGCACAGAGGCTAATCCTGTTATGCTGGATTAGTCTATGTCTCCGAAATCAACGCTGACAGTCATTTTCAGTCAATAGAGTCTATTCTTGGTTGTTTTACTCTGTTTTCATATTGAATTATGTGTCTGTGTGTGTATGTGTCTGTGTATGTGTTTATCGTGTGTGTGTATATATGTGTGTGTGTGTGTGTGTCTGTGTGTGTGTGTGTGTGTCTGTGTATGTGTTTATCGTGTGTGTGTATATATATGTGTGTGTATGTGTCTGTGTGTGTATGTGTCTGTGTATGTGTTTATCGTGTGTGTGTATATATATCTGTGTGTGTGTGTGTGTGTGTGTGTGTGTGTGTGTGTGTGTGTAGAGGTGAGCTGGTTCTGTGGGACCTAACCAAAACAGGCAAACAGAAATGGAGTTTACTGGGCGCCTCGGCAGACGGACAGAACCACAGTCGGATTGTCTTTAACATGAGCTCGGTGCACATGGACCAACGACACCTCCTCATCAGCACCTCCATGGACAGAGAGGTACTGCCCACCTCACACATACGCTCTGCCATCACCTGTTACCATAGAAGCCACCTCTCAATCCCTCGTTCCGTACACAGTCCTGTAAGCTCTTGCTCTATTCCCTTGTCTCAGGCTGATCAGTAATTGGCTGTCTTATGATTGTTGCAGACATAAAAAACAGAGAGTGGGAGGGGAGTACTTCCATGCTTGTAAATTGGTCAGTTGGGCTCAAAAGTTTAATTCAAATAAATACTCCATTCAGACCATTAGCTTGTGTGCGTGTGTGTGTGTGTGCGTATGTGTGTGTGTGTGTATGTGTGTGTGTGTGTATGTGTGTGTGTGCGTATGTGTGTGTGTGTGTATGTTTATGTTTGCGTACTGTTCCAGATTAAATGCTGGGATCTGGACACACTGGAGTGGTGTTGGACGTTACCCACTCTGGGGGGGTTTGTGTACGCCATGAGTTTTTCTCCGGTGGGCACCGGCGCGCTCGCCCTGGGGGTGGGGGACAACATGATCCGCGTGTGGAACACGCTCGCCATCCAAAACCAGTACGACACCAAAGTCTTCTGGCAGGGCATCAAGTCGAAGGTCACGGCGGTAAGACAGGAAGCATCTGCGCGTTATGTTTTTTTTATGTTTTTTAAGACACAAACACAGCGCACCCAATATCACAGCGCACCCAGTATCACAGCGCACCCAATATCACAGCGCACCCAGTATCACAGCGCACCCAATATCACAGCACACCCAGTATCACTGCACACCCAATATCACTGCACACCCAGTATCACTGCACACCCAATATCACAGCGCACCCAGTATCACAGCGCACCCAATATCACAGCACAGCACACCCAATATCACAGCGCACCCAATATCACAGCGCACCCAGTATCACAGCACACCCAATATCACAGCACACCCAATATCACAGCGCACCCAATATCACAGCGCACCCAATATCACAGCACACCCAATATCACAGCACACCCAATATCACAGCGCACCCAGTATCACAGCGCACCCAGTATCACAGCGCACCCAATATCACAGCGCACCCAGTATCACAGCGCACCCAATATCACAGCGCACCCAATATCACAGCGCACCCAGTATCACAGCGCACCCAGTATCACACAGAGCACAATGCGGCCACACTTTGGTTAGAATCCTAAATTTAACCTTAAGTGCAGAATATCGCTCATTTTAGATGAGAAACACACCAGCGACGCCATTAATGACTGCTCAAATGGGCCCATATGTACAAACAGGTGAACATCTTGTTTTAAGATGTTAAAATCCGCTAGTTTATTTACTGTAATATACTCACTGTTCTTGACTCATAGCTTGACACAGGTTACATTCTCTTGGTTATTCAAGAGTATGCAGAAAAAAAAGACCACCACTGCTTAATAACCAATTGCTCCGTAACACCACAAACTGGTGTTACTAATTATGAAAGTATTTGAGGTGACATATCTACTCAAAATTACTACAGCGCCCTCTGGTGTGTTTATTTCGTTAAGACTTCAATTGATATGCAGAGTGAATAAATGTGAAGTTTAACCTGGCTTTAGTCTAAGAAGTGTTCCAAATACTCAACACAAAGAACTAAGCTGCCATGGAGACAGCCAATTAGAAATTCCTCCTACATCGTCTTATGTGTTCCTCGCATATTTACCAGTCTTTGTCATGCTCAAGGTGGGTTTTTGTGTTTGTTTTGACGTGTAACTGTTTGTGACAGTTGGCATGGCACCCAGTGAAAGAGGGCTCTCTCGCCTTTGGCACGGACGATGGCAAAGTTGGCATTTATGACGTGTACTCAAACAAGTAAGCCTAACCCACATTCTCTGTCTTTCTCTCTCTCACATACACACACACACACACACACACACACACTTGTCAGTACCATAGATGACTAATCTGGCCAGTGTACAAATTATAAGGGCACTGTTAAACTTCCAGGAGTCTGTGATTTTAATAAACATTAAATGTTCTCTTACTGTGCAAAACATGCACTTGAGACATGTACTGTTGACCTCTGACCTCTGAATATATTAACTGTGTTTTTTGTGTCGCAGGCCTCCTCAGACATCTAGTAGTTACCACAGGAAGACAGTCTACACGCTAGCCTGGGGTCCCCCTGTTCCTCCACTGTCGTTTGGTAAGTCTCTCAAACACTGAACAAGTCCGATCCTCGCCCCCTACGTGACCTAGTAAGCACTGAAGTTGGATAAACGCCCTAAACAGGCAATCAGCAGAAAAAAAAAAAAAAAAAAGGAGAGAGAGAGAGAAAGAAAGAAAACGCTATGCTTATTGCGTGCTTAATCTGCAGGGTAACGGAGTAATCTAAAAAAGTGCTTACGTTTCGCTTGGAGAAATGAGGGGAGATCAAGGTATGGGAGCGGTAGTTTTAGCCACTGTCGACAGAGGACAGTTTTATGGCCGTATCTGTCACTTGTCCGCGAGGGTGGCGAGGATAATTGCTTTTTGTTTGAGAGGTGTGCTGACGGGTGCGAGCTAGCGAGGGCGTGCTAATTTGTTTACCTTCTTTCTGCTGCCTCGGCTGTTCCTCGCCGGCAGTTCTCTCTGACGAAGCGCCGTTTCCGACTTTTCCTGCGTTCGCCGCGGATTTGCAGAGTCTAGAGTTCCGTTAACGGCTTTTGAAGGATGACTTGTGAATGTTCTGCAATAGTGAGAAATGAAAGTCGCGGCAATACGGAAATATTGAGTATTTTAGGGCATGAAAAATATAGTTTTTATCTCTGCATTATCTCTGGGGTTTTTTTAGGGAATTCAGGAGACAAACCGTCCTATAGCTTGTACAGCTGTGCCGGAGAAGGAGTCATCCTTCAGCACGACCCGTGGAAACTGTCAGGGGATGCCACAAACATCGACAAGGTCATTCGAGAGACCAACAACATCAAAGTAAGACACTCACACACACACACACACACACACACAGAAATAGAGCGAGAGATCACATTTTTTAGTTTTTAATACAGGGCTATTCTTTTTTTAGAATATAATTACAATAACTGTGAACAGTAAACAACAGAAGAATCACTTAATGATGTTTACTATGAATGAGAATAATATGTGCTGTGTGTTTGTATGTGCGCGTGTCTGTGTGTGTGTCTGTGTGTGCGTTTTCCAACAGCACAAACTCTCACCACACACAGACATGTGCTGGAAGCCAGATGGCAGAGCGGTTGCTATCGGCAATGAGGATGGGTGAGTGTGTGTCCTTTCCTTGTCTCTCAGTGGTTGTCAACGTGACCTGCCTGGTAACGTGAACCGCTTATATCCTTCACTCAGATAACAGAGTAAACCCCCAGAGCCCTTGCTGGTTTGCTTTGTTTAAACTCTCAGCGCACTTGGTTAACTTTCTCTAACAGTCGATCCTGGACAGGCAGGATCGTTAGTATCTGTCTATAGACAGGACAAATATGTGACATTAAGATGATTTGGAGAAAAACAGTTATAGACTCCCAGCTTCGAGCTAGTGACTGATTATTGCTCTTTGTGTGTGTGCGTTGGTGTGTTCGTGTGTGTGTGTGTGTGTGTGTGTGTGTGTTTCAGCTCCATTGACATATATGAGGCTCCCAGTCTGAGACTGGTCTGCAGTATCCAGCAGCACCATAAGTTAATTAACGCCCTGTGTTGGCACCATTCCCACTCCACCCAGCCTGACCTGCAGTACCTGCTGGCCTCAGGGTCAAACAACGCCCTGGTTTACGTCCATGACCTCCGCAGCGCCCTAGGTAGGGGCAGGGCAGACAGAGAACAATTTAACAGACGAACTGGAGTGATACAAACACACACATCGCTTCTCATTCACCATGCAACCTGTCTCTCTTTCCTGTTGTCTCTCAGTTTCTCAGTATTTTTTATGGTTTATTTGTTTGGCAGTGACCTCAAGGAAAGACTCTTGCTTTATGTTGTAACCCTACTCTGAGAGGCATTTTAAATTGAATTCAATGGTTTGAGTCACTTCTGTTAGCACGGGAAAGTTTCTCTATGTTTCTTAGTGTTGACATTATGACAAATTCAACGTCAGTGGTTAAAGCGACCAGTCCCTGAAGGTTGAAGCCTTTCTCTCTCATGTGCGTTTCCTGTCGTCCAGAAACGGCGGTGGAAAGTCCGGTTCTGCTGACGGAAGCGTATCGGAGCCTTTCGGGTCACACGGCGAAAATCACCGGCCTGGACTGGAGCCCTCACCACGACGGGCGACTGGTCACTGTGTGTTACGACGGGACCGCCCAGGCAAGTCCGCATACCCAGCCCTCATACATTACAGAGTCTTCATCAGAACTGACATTTATCCTGTCCAATAAGAGAGCAAGCTCACAGGGAAAAGGGAGTCACAGGGCCCAGTCAGTCACCTGTTTCATGTACTTATTTGAGACAGGTTTCTTTAGGTGGCATGTTCCCAGGGATTGTATTTGCTGATTAAATTAGCGCCAATGATTCGTGGTGCATCAGTGGAGTTTTCATTTCTTTCACACGTTTCTATGCAGCTTTAGTCATTCAGTTATGACAGAGCTCAGCGTATTGATAGTGTATTGATAGTGTATTGATAGCTAAGGGGATTCCAGGATGTCTGAATAGTGAATATTTTCTGCTGAAATGTATTAGATGAACCGCAAGACCTGAGAGAATTTTTAATTTATTGATTTTGTCAGAGCTGTGAAAACTATAGGGTGAGGAGGAATACTAAAAAAGGATGATACATTGACAGAATATTTATTTATCAAAGACTAATTTGTGTCTGCTGTCCGGAGAGGAGCTTGAGATGGTTTTCGGTGGCGTTTGGCTGGAGTCTGATTGGGTATCAGGCCCTGTCTGGGAACCTGCACAGGTTAATGGTCCTTTTTATTTATTTATTTTTTTTGTGGGGACAGGTGTGGGATATTTTGAAAGGAGAGCCCCTCGTCAACTACAGGGGTCACAAAGGTCGGCTCTTGTGTGTTCAGTGGTCCCCCGTGAACTCTGACCTTATCTGGACGGGAGGGGACGACTTCACCGTTCAAGAGTGGGCGGCGTCCAAACAGGAACACACCAACCCCCCCAAAAGTAAGCCCCACCCTCCCCCTCCCGTCAGTTCTCAGAGCGATGTTACACCCTTACAGCGAACTCTGAATTGTGACTTTTTAACAGTTACGTGTCTAAAAAAAAAAAACAGGGACCTGTAAGTTGTATAGCAAGCCCTCTTCATCCATAGTGGTTTTATGAAAGAGATGTAGAGGGCAATAGAATAGAACATAACAGCACAGAATAGAATAGAATAGAATATATAGTGTTTAATAGAATATAACTGCACAGTCAGAAATTACTTTTTAGTGCAGAAAAGTTAAAAGCACATGTGAGTATCTTAAAAAAATATGTAGTTTCCTTTATGGGTTTAGAACTGTAGAACAAATTTAGAGATTGCTCCTAAATATTAAATTGCTTTTTTTTTTTGTGCAGTTAACTTGCTGCGAGTAAAAACATGTTCGACAGATTTGATTTGGGAGCCTAAATGTAACGTTTGATAGGACGGTGGGATTTGACAGCTTCAGTGACTGAGGTAGTGATGGGGTGAACATTTTTTGAAAGGGCGTTTTGTTTTTGAGTGTTTCTAATTGAATTGCTCTTTATTTGAGCAGGTAAAAGAGGAATGGAGCACGAGAAAAAGAAAGGACAGACGGTCAAAAGCAAAGGGAAGAAAAAAAAGAAGACAGGAACGAAGAAAGGGCAGGCCGCGGAGGGGAACGAGTCACCCAGCGGGGAGGAGGACAAAGGAGGAGTCGGCACCGGGCCGTCCGAAAACGAAGAGGAAGAGGAGGAGGAGGAGAGAGGGAGCACCAGCACTCCTCTCATCTCCGGTATTACTCCTCCTTTTTTTGTTGTTTTTGTTTTTGTTTTCGCTTTGCTGTGTTGTTCAAGGCCAGTTATAGCCACTTTATTTTTGAGAGAATAAATCATATGATTGACAACTCTCTGGTCCAATCAGGTACTTGAGTTTTTTCCACTTCCAGATTCAGGCCTGCCAAAAGAGTCCAGAAGCCCAATGGACAGATCTGCCGCAGACAGAATGCAAAATGTTGTGAAGCCCCTCCCCACGGTGAAGAAAGAGGTGAAAGAGGAGAAAAGAAAAGAGAAACCAGGTCAGTTCATAAACCTGTCCACTCTAATTAACTTCACTACAGTAAAATGAATTCTCTGTCTCTTTAGAGACCACAATTCACTCTGTGGTTTTTAGACTTGAGATGATCTAATCAGGTAGGTTCCTGACTGCCAACGGGCGTAGTAAAAAGTTCTGTTCATGTGGTTTGCGCGGTTATTCTATGATTGATTGTGATTGGCTGTTGTTGTTTACTGTTGTTATTGTTGCTATTGACTTTGTTTGTTTGTTTGTTTGTTTTCTCAGAGTCGTTGCTGAAGAAAAGAAAGCCGCGTTCTATCCTACCCCTGAGCACCTCCATGGACCACAGGCCGAAGGAGCAGCTCCAGCTGGACTGTCTGACGTTAGCCCAAGTCAAACACTCCCACGGTGCGCTAGCGCTACACGACACAATAATTGCCAGTTGCTATGTTAGCGCTAGTCAAGATATTACGCTAATTTTTAAAGGTTTTGTGGCTGGCCAGAACCACACAGTCTCAAAGATGTAAACAGAGTACACAAAACACAGCTAACTGTACAGAAGTGAGGACAAAAAATACAGCGACTAGGTGCAGCAGAAACGCTCAACGCGTGAAGATAGTTTTGTGAAAGAGGCGGAATATAGTTTAGCAGTGTAAGGGGGGAAAAAAGCAGACTTGTCAGTTAGTGGAGAGGGCTTAATTACTAAACCATACCAGGGCAATGAATTCTGTCTGTCCACAGTAGAGTTCACACGAAGAAAGAGACAAAATAACTAGTCTTGCATTCCCTGTATAATGCTGACAGAACATTCTGGAATGTTCCAGACTAAACTTGCTGTATGTCCCTGTTCTGTCCTTGAAGATGGTCCATTGTACCAAGAGAAACTACACTGATGTACTGAAGCAGACACAGAGAGAAAGAGAGAGATTCTGTGTTTTTTTTTTTTTTTTTTATCTGTATAAACCATTCATATTGATGGTTAGCTTGTTGTCTTATTTTCACAGGTGCGCTTGGCCAGTGTGTTCCAGGTAGTGGAGACCAGATCCAGTTAGGACTTTTCACCGACAGAGAAGCCCTCTATCGAATGTTCCAGGAAGAGGGTATGAAAATGTTTTTGATTTACAACGTAAAAAGTTTCAGGGTTTTTTTTTTCTTGGACTCAAGAAAAAAACTTGTTTGGAGTTTGTAGGTGTGTGTGTGTGTGTCTGTGTGTGTGTGTATCTTTAAAGATTGATACTTGGTGTTAGGTCTGGTGAACTTTTCTGACTTAAATGTTTTATTTTTGCCATATTTTCTCCATTATCGACTGAGTTTGGATGAGAGGACGTGACCAGGATTTAGAAAATGTCGAGTTTTCAGATTTGCTTTAATAAGCCTCAGTCTTCTAGTCTGGTTACGGTTCGGAGTTCAGATCAGGCAGAAGCTAGTCTGAGAGCAAGTCTCATTATGCAGAACTGCCTTCAGTAATTCCCCCCCCCCCCCCCCCCCCCCCCCCCTGTCTCTCTCTCTGTCTCTCTCTCCCCATCTCTCCCTCTGTCCCTCTCTCTGCCCGTTTCAGAGGAGAGCCATGTGGAGGCGGGACACTTTGACTCAGTGATGTACCTGAGGCTGTGGAAAGGAGACGTAGCCGGAGCGCTAAAGCTAGCGACAGAGAGAGGGGAGCTGTCCGACCACCTCCTCTCACTGGCACCCATGGGTGAGGAGAACTAACGAACCACAAACCAACAGTTCATCTTTAATCATGTTACAGCAGCCTTTTCATACTACAGCAGCCTTTTCATACTACAGCAGCCTTTTCATACTACAGTACATTCAGTGAATGACAAAATCAGGTAGATGTTTGCATCCATGCATATGACCCCAGCAAGCGGAGGAGGACGGGGGAAAAAACCCCCCAGGAAATCATGACATAGCTGCCTGTTTTATTTGTATTTACAATAAGC